>NC_051181.1:32769508-32785202 GCF_013339695.2 Rhipicephalus sanguineus | reverse complement strand
CGCGAGGCTGACGCCGCGTCGGCATTGGCCAACTGCCATCACGTGGGACCGCTCGGAGCGTTCGTTTGTTTACAGTCACTCGTGACTGCCATCTTTGCTCTCGAAGCTCGGGCTCGCTGGTTCTCAGCGCATGTGTTTTATGGATACGCACTTTCCATTCCGCGCGGGTTGTGCTGTGAGAAACCTTGCACGCAAGACCGACGTCACGGTTGGTTGCCATGGGCTTCTGCTGCGCTTTCGGATGCCGAAAATAATCAAGTGAAGGCAAAAAACTGTTCACGATACCGTCCGAGAAGCGCAACAAGTTGCGAAGGAAGGCTTGGTTACACCGAATCGGAAGATAGAACTTTCGGCCGACGTTTTCGACGTGACTACGCGAGATAAGTTTCTATCCTCTCAGTATAAGTGCTCTTCGAGGATCGCGCAAATCTCTGCCTGCTATAACGCCGTAGACACGTCTCAGTTAATTGTGCAGTACGTCGCTATTCCTCACACGTTTTATTGCTGGTGCTGCGGGGTCTGCACCAAGTGTTTTTTTTTTATTGCGATAATAATTATATTATAAAGATGTTTATTGGCGGACACTCGGCGAAGATGAACGACAGCGACAGTCAAGGCGGGGCCGACTCTGCGCGAGCTGCGCTCTGTCCGAAGAGGGCAACCCACTAGAAGGGGCCGGAGAGGACGACCCGCTTCAGAGTTCCAATAAGCTTCGCTACAATATGGACAGTCTCGGCTGATTTTTTGCCGTCGCTGTCGCCGCCGTCATGCTGCGTATATGTATAAGTCTGTATATATATATATATATATATATATATATATATATATATATATATATATATATAAAAGTGCCAAAGAAAAATAATTCCGAAAAAAGCTTCCGAAGCGCGGAATCGAACCAGAGACGTCTCGCTCTGCAGCGCGTGGCTCTAACCACTATGCCACATAGCGAAGATCGTTCAGGTGGCTAACGGCGAGCGTTATAAACACACCCTTTACCACAGCACTCAGAGACGGCAGGCGCCTATAAGCGTTTCTTCATTACCAGCGAGATGGCGCTAGGAGCGCAACGGGCGTAAAGAACGGGCGCATTTAAAGGCGTCGGCGAGCTCGCCCCGCTCCTGCGAGCGCCGTTTGTCTTCGCCCTACAGGGCGCGGTCGCATTCGTGCGCTTATCCGAGGAAAGAAGGGGGCGGGCGGGGGGGGGGATCGTGGAGTGGGGGGTTGCCTGTCATGTGCTTTCCCCGCGATGTCCGCGCTGAAGTAACAGAGCGTACGAAGACGAAGCTCACTTCGCTCGCTGCAGCGGCCGCGTTTGCGAAAGGAACTCGCTGTTCAAACAGAAATAAGTAACAACTCTGACAGTTCGCGCTCGTCCTGTGTGGACCTGTTCGTTCGTTTCGTGCGTCCTGCTTTATGTTTGAGCCGTGCGCTTCAAGTGTCGAGCTGTGAGGCATCGTAGTTCGCAGTCGTCCTGCGTGTGTTCTTTTCGTGCGTCCTTTGCGCTTGATCGACGCGCTGGAAATTTCGAGCTGCCTTCCGTTCTTCGTGTTACATTCCAATTTGTTGCTATCACATTCATTGCTTCGCCCTTGCGGCGAAACTGTGACTTTTTTTCAAGAATATGTGGTTACGTTTTCTGCTTGACGTGATGCGCCTACTGGTTTGAGTTTGCGGTATTGGATTGTGCGCCTAGCATGGCACGCCGACTACGGAGGCACGCCTTCACTGACGATCGAAAATGTGATTGCGAAACTTCAGAGATTCGGCGCAGCTCTTTTGAAGAAACAAAGCTGCACTGCGAAAGCTCAAATTAGGAGTGGTATTCTCTGTTTGTTTTTAATGCGTGCTCGTTTTTCGTTTTTTTTCCTGGAGCAAATAGCTTTCTCTGGCTCTTTTACGTCGACAGACCCGCCGGTGGACTTGCGATGGAAGGTAGGTAGGCAAAGCGTGCGTGCCCAACCGAGTCGCAGGGTGCGTTCATCGTTTAGGAACCTCACGTATACGTGTTATTTAGCGCGAAGGTTTACGTGCCATTTAGTGTGGAGGTTTATATCCGCGAGTGGCTTCCCGCCGCGGTGGAGCAGAGGTTATAGTGCTCGGCTGCTGAACCGAAGGTCGCGACCGACCGCGGCGGTCACATTTCGATGGAGGCGAATAGCTTGAGGCCAGTGTGCCGTGCGATGTCAATGCTCGTTAAAGAACATCAGATGGTCAAAATTTCCAGAGCCCTCCACTACGGCGTCTCCCATAATTATATCGTGGTATTGGGACGTAAAACACCAGATGATATTATTATCCGCGAGTGGAGCTCTCGCGAAGGAAACGTTTACGGTGGCTCGTTCATTGAGCAGCGAGTATAGTTCGTATGTCGAGTACGTCTACGAGGCGCACTTGTGCACTATAGTTGGTGCGTCTAATCTCCTAACGAATCAACCAACGCTGTCTAAATGTATCGACTGGAAATGACGTACGCCTTCTGGCGCATTCTTCTTTCAATGAAGCTCCGAGCTGCTGCTTGCACTGACAGTCATTTTCTAAATAAATAATAGTCGCCACTCTTTAACTAGCACAATACCGCCAACAACCATTGTCCATGTGTTTCTTGCACTCTAAAAACTGTCCGCACCATTTGTGGAGTCTTCTTTCCCCTCACCATTAACCGTCCTCTGGCTAGTTCGCGCTTCCTTACTTGAAAACTCGGCGCTCGCCACTTTCCTATCAAGGATGCTTTTTAATAACACGCACGCCATCCGTGACCTGGAAGTACCGTGCGCCCGGCGATAATGCAAGGAAAGACACGCGAGATTAATGGTTATTGTTTCGGGACAATAATACGCTCCATAGCACGCCCTCTTTGTGAGGTTGCTAAACAGTTAACAGGAAATAGCGAGCGCAGAGATTTGGTGAAAAAAAAAAAAACAAGTGAGCCAGATGCTGGATATTGTTTTGTGGGAAAGAGATGCCTCAAATACGCGTTTTTGTATTGCAGTGTACAGTGCTACTTAATACAGGCACGTATAACGGCGTTAACTATATTTACCCAACCGATACTTCGGAACGGCTACCTCTGCGTACTGGCAGCCTCAGTGCGTCACTGGTATGCGCGGCGAATTCGTCTCGCGAGGATGACGTGTACAACGCATAGGTTTCAGAAGGCTTCATGTAGAGCGGGACAATAACGTTCAACATCACACATGTCCTTTACAAACGTGTCCTAACATCTCCTAAACAACATATAATTAAAAAAAAAGGGATACCAAAAGCTAGAGACGGCTGGTGCGAATGCTTAAAGGGACGCTAAAGAGAAACCGGAAGTTGATCTTCGATGGTAGATTATCCTATTACGATTACAACGGTACCATTTTTACGGCGAGCAGAGCTTTCGTAAGCGAGAAAATAGCGAAAAACCGAAGGATGGGTGCTGACGCCCCCTCGGCTTTCCCGCACTAGGCGCTCGTGACGTATAAGATCAAAAACGCAGACGGGCTGCGATTGGTCGACAGTGATTCAATGATGCTAATAGAAACGCACGATGAAATTTATCTTAAACATATATAAACAGTAATCGGCACCTATTTAAGCCGTGCCACTCAAGGAAGTACAAATTTAGCACAAAGCTAAAATAAAAAAAGAAGAAAAAACGGCATGGCGCTGCGTGCGGCCGTGGTGGTTTCGGTTTTGCTCCGCGCACAGCGTGCATGCTTCGCCCACTTCGACAGCGTCGCGCTCCAGCGTTGCAGTTTCGTTGGTTTCGTTGCGTGGCTTGTCAAGTTTAGATTGAAAAGTACCAAAATGACAGACGCCGGTGTGCGTTGAGCTTGAGTGTCGGCCGGAAACCTTTCCCACTGGTATTAGCACTGCACGGAAGCATCGAGCCCGGCATACCTGGAAGGTGCTTGGTAAACCTGGTCGAGTGAGCGAGGCGGCCTGTCGTCGTACGCGGAAGCCCGATGGGGCAGTCGCGAACACCTCTTTCTGCGCGTCGTTGTGAGCGCGAGGCGGAGCCGCTGGAAAGGTTCTCATCGCGCCAGGGCCAGTCTTCACATGAACGCAAGTACAGGCATTTCCAGGTGCTCGACACAGTGGCCGTCATGGAAGATCTTCGAAGTCAACGACCCTTCAGACCACTGTCCGGACTCAACGCGTACCTCGTCGCCCGGGTTCTCGGAATCAAGTCGCCAAGCGTGGGACTTGGACATCGTCATTGCGTGGTGCATTTCCCCATTGAGCACCTCGTCCATGCTTACCAGCGGATGATACGCTAACGCGTTCTCCTCACTGGAAATATCGGCTTGAAGGCAAGCGATGTGGACGACGGAGTGAACCGGCCGTGCAAACAGCCCAAGGCGTCGGCTGAAGGGCAGCGGCAGTGTCAACCCAACTGTATCGTTTCATGTCATGCCGCGCGATGAGCCCCGTCGTTCGCAATGCACCTGACTTTCTTGTCCTCAGGCATGGCTGGGTCAGCGGGGCGGAACAGTCTGGTCATTTCCGCTCCAAAGATGGCAACGCTTTCATTTGGAAGTTGGACCCGCGTCTGTAGCAAGGCTGCGGCCCTTTCTTTTCTGACGACACTTGCAAACGTCTGCAGGAAAGCGCTGCGAAAGGCGTCACAAGTTCGAAGAATGGACTTCCGATTCTCGAACCAGGTCCTTGCTGCGTCTTCAAGGTAAAAGTAAACGTGGCGCAGCTTGTCCTCGGAGTCCCAGTTGTTGAATGTTGAGACCCTTTCGAAAGTCTCGAGCCAGGTTTCCGGGTCTTCGTATGACGACCCGCGGAAGGTTGACGGCTCCTTGGGTTGCCGGAGTAGGATCGGCGCAGGCTGCACGGGGTCGGTCATCGTCGCTGCGATCGGTGTTTGGACCTGGGGCTGCCTGGTTTGTTCTGGAAGGAGCCCGTGCTCTGGCTGCAGCCCCTTCTGCCTGTGGCTTGTTCGACGATCCGAGTTTTCTTGGCCGTCGTCCTCCTCGCGGCTTGTGCTTGGGTCAGCGCTTCGCGGGGGCGTCCGGATCATGGAAGAAGCAGCACCTCCACCAGATGTCACGTGGTCGTCACGTCGACGAAGACAACAGTCAGCACGTCCGAGATGAAACTGTTTATTTGGCCGAACTTGTGGCCGAGAAACTGAAATTAAAACTACAGCAATACACTGATAGCGGCGAACAGAGCGTCGACCGTCGATCAACTGACAAGCGGTCAAGCGCGTAGGCTTTTATACAGGCGCTATCAAACTTTCCAGCAATATCGCTGGTGGCGGCGTAATCTCTAGACAAAGCTGGAACATTCGCGTGCGGGGCGCAATCTTAACAAAACGATCTACTACAATCGCGAAGCATTCTCGAACACTGCTTCGCGGACAGCGTCGAGCGTTGATAACCGTCCCTGCCGGTCAAACCCGAATACATCAAAACAAGACAAGAAGTGGGCGTGGCAATATAACACTCGCCGTTAGCTCCCTAGAGGATCGGCGTTTTGTAGCGTAGTGGCTAGCGCCACGGGCTGCGGAGCGAGAGGTCCCTGGTTCGATTCTGCACTTCGGAAGCATTTTTCTAAATTATTTTTCTTTGGGACTTTCATATATATATATATATATATATATATATATATATATATATATATATATATATACGGTGAATGACGGGGACGGACAAAAACCAGCCGAGACTGTCCATATAATTGCTATTACAATAAAAAAGTTCTTTTGCACGTGTCGAAGTTGCGAATGCATCCGTGCCGTAGCCCGGCAACGACGTACACGTGGAGAGAGAGACAGAGAGTACAACTTTACTAAGAGTCCAGTGCAGACGCAGAGGTTGCCCCGCGCCACCCGGCTACTCCCACATTGGGACCGGCAGGTCTAGCCTAACGGCCCTGTCGCGGGCGCACTGGACGGCCAGGATTTGGTCCCGTAGGTTTGGTCTGCGCAAAAGCGCATCCCACTCGGCCTTGCTGTAAGTCGGGCCGATCGACCCGCACTCCCAGAGCATGTGAGCTAATGTCGCGGCCTGCCCGCAAGTGGTGCAGGCGGCGTCGGGGAATGTGTGTGGATAAATTTCATTTAAGTGCGCTGAAGATGGGTACGAATGGGTTTGAAGTAAGCGCAACGAGACTGCCTGTGCTCGATTGAATTTTGAATGTGGGATCGGGAAAGCCCGCCTCGCCATGTAATAATACTTGGTAATCTCGTTGTGTGTGGTTGGAGTGTCCTTATGTCCCGCATCGTCGGCGCTGGAGCCATCGCCCATGTCGAGAGCAGCGCGGTCGGTGAGCGCGCGCGCTGTTGTGTGGGCCAACTCATTCGGGTCGCGCGGGCCTTTCATACACGTGGAGAACGTGTGGCGGGTGATCGGCGTCGTCTTTTCCCGTGTACCGTTCACTTTCATGAACTGTGTGGGTTCATTAGCGTCTTATACATAGCTTGCATTGACGTCACCGTGACCGCCATCTTGGTGAACAAACTGGTTGAGACGCAGGGTTTCTTGTTCGAACGTGCGGAGCAAGAAACGATGACATCAGATTAGTTCCGGTACCTCCTCCAATCCTTTCTGTTCCTTCTTGGCGCAGCTGGCGAACAGAAGAAAGCGGGGAGAGCACAAAAGAACGCGCGGGGAAGGAACGACTGGGTGTCCTGCGCTGAAATGACACTCTAATAAGATAAAAAAAGTCACGGTGGCCGCCAAGTTGGTGAACAAGCGCATCACTTCAATGTATAATCGCCACTCCAGCATCACCCAAATCAAACTCGATATTGCCCTTATAATAACTTAGATTCCCGCCGCTCTGTCACCCGTCTATGCCTCCTCCATAAGTACTACTACAACTCGTGGGCCAGTCGTCTCTCGCTTGACATTCCTTCGCGTACATCTAGTGGACTTCATAATCATCTCAATTTCAGACGCATCTTCGGCAACACACAGTCATTCAATAATTCTGCATTGCCACGCGCCATCGCACTTTGAAATAGCCTTCTGGATGAAATTGTTTCTTTGAGAGATCCGGCCAAATTTCGTGAGCAACTGCAAGTTTATATGTTCCCTTGACTTTGTACAAAAATGCTTTATTTTTTCATTTGTATTTTACTGCATTTGCTTATAGTGTTTGTTCTTCTCCCTTCCATTGTACAATTTTCTTTGTTTTCTTCTTCGATATAATTTGTTTTTATGCTTTCTGCATTGTGATTTTTCTGTAACCCCCCTACTCAATGCTCCTCTGGGGCCTGTAGGGTAACATGAATAATAATAATAGAACCTGTCTTTCTCGTCACGTGCAAGTTATGAATAGTCTGTCCGGTATTCCGCTATCGCAAAGGAGTAGCATGCGCCGTAGCTGCCGCCACGTCAAGTGGGGCCAGCTATGGACGAAAAAAAGAAAACTAACAAACACGTAATCTATGTCCTCCGAGATTCCGGGAGCGCCCATCCTCTCGCTAAGCCTACAGCATAGATTATTTGAGTATGGCTCTCGAAAATGGTGCCGAATCGACACAGAATACTTTGCTGTGGAAGGTTAAGGACATTAATCTAAAGCAAGTAAGAGCATTGGTTCGGAGCTGACGAACTACAGAGCGACCGACGGCCACTTAATAGATTCGAAGCGGACGTGTCCTGCTAGGGACAGCTGATCTCCACTAGGAGGCCAGTGGTGGCAGCGTTGTTTATGGCCGCGCGTACGCACGGCCCCGGCGATCCGGGGACGCATGTTCTTGGGGCTTCGCGCATGCGCACTACCGCCGTCCCAACGTCTTGGGTACGCAAGCCGCTTGGGTACCCAGCACTAAACCTCTCTAGTGTGAGAACGCATCGCCCGTCCATTCTCATAGACACCGCGTCGCCACCGCCGTTTAGTCATAACAGTATGAAGTGCGTCAAACGCTGGTCTTTGGGACACCGCAGTGCATTATATCAAAGGAGTACTGACACGATGTTGAGGCGTCGCAAAATGGATATTCTAACTGCGAAGCATTTTTTTTTTTGCGGAACACAGGCACTTTGACCGTTTCTCTCTGTCTGTATAGCCGCATACATCTAGGTGCTGTCGTGGTGGCCTCCTTAACGTGGCGTATATCAAAATTGCCATAGCAGGGTATGAGTGTATGGAGAACATGACTGACAGGCATGACATGAACAGTGCTGGAAGAATTGCACATGCGCAATACTTGTCTGCGCCATCTTTCCGCCGTGCGCATGACGTCACTAAAGAGTCTCGTTCGCTTTCTGCAAGGCACGCTTTTGAAACTGATAGTCTTGGAATTTCAAGTTCGTTCCTTTTTTAAAAATCCTTGCTCCAAGAAAACAGAGCTCAAAAAGCGCATTGATTTGCAGGGCATGTCTATTTATTGCCTTCAAAATTTTTTCGCATGCGATGCCACTGCTTCGTAAAAAAACTGTGGGTCTTTCGCATACGTTCAGTCAGTCGCCACACGCTGTTATGGCTTGAGTTCCGGATGACCGAAGACGCCTAATTGTTCAACTTTCACTGAAACGTTGTACCAAACTATCAGTGTTGGCGGTAACGCGTTACAGGTGACGTCATTACCAGTAACGCGTTACTTTTTTTCGGTAATTTTATAACGTATTTCGATACCACTTCGGAACTGTAAAGGGCAACGCACTTACGTTAACATTTTTCGGTAACTTGAGGCGTCATCACTACTTACTTTTTATTCCAATTATCCACGGAGTTTCACGCAAAACATCTTCGTCACACAGGCGCCCCATTCCCAGAGACTTTTGACGTAGCGGCGCACTACAATCGGCCTGCCAGGCATTGACAGTAGGAGTATCATCTAATGCCTCCGTCGACCGCCTATTTAGCGTAGCCTATTCAATAAGAACCGAGGCAGGCTGTCCCATGACAGCATTGAAATAGAGCTGTTGTTTAAAGTCTACGTGCTGTAGTTGTCAGCAAGTCGTCCCTGCAATACTATAGCGCTGCTTATCAGTATTTCAAAATAAAAACTTGCTTCTATCAATCGGCAGCTGCGGGTATACGTTTCTGTTTGTTGAACTTCTGAGCGAGCGAGGCTGACCTTGAACGCCATTCCATAAGCACTCCGATTTTTTTGAGTGCTTATTGTGTTGCAAACATGTATTTATTATTTATGTTTCGAACATTTTTTCCCCGAAACTGTGTAATTTAAGTATTTCTTTGCTACAAAATCTGCGCATATGTTTTGCTAGTACAAGTGCTCCGCCAGAATTACTGAAAGTTTGTTTAGAGATCAGTGATGTTTTCTTTCCAGAGAGGGTTGATGGCGAAATATTATTTTCTGTTTAATGGCTTTTTTAATAAATGGCTTTACCAAGTGCCACAAAGTTATAAGCCATCACATGCAACTCTACAGTTAACTATATGCCACTATAATACGGCTTAAGTCCGGCGCACTTGTGCATATAGTATTTTCGTTATATCAGTATTTCAGCTAAAATCGTTGTTTTTGCTAGAATTTTTTGTGAACTATAAATATGAGCTTTATTAAATTGTTAGTCTGAGTTCCTATAGTGAAGGCGCACTGATTGAAATTTCTGAGAACGGAGTAACGGCAGAAGTAACTTAAGTAATTTTTTTTTCGATAGCGAGAACGGTAACGCATTACATTTTGTTATAGGTAACGCAGGGCGTTAACGCGTTCCGGTTTTTGTTAGCGTCACCATTAACGCACGTAGTTACTTTTTTTCGGTAACGCCTACAACATTGCCAACAATATAACGGCTTTTTAGAGCGAAAGCTTTCCAAAGCCGCAAATCGAATAATTCAGACATATAACAATTGACGTCGCGTTAAGACGTCAATTGTTATATGTCACTTAAGACGCCCAGAGCACTAAAACCTATACCTGCCAGAGATGACGAAGATGCACGCATAATTGCAGCTGTTTTCAAGAACACTTTTATTGCGATAGCAATTATATGGACAGTCTCGGCTGGATTTTGCCGTCGCCGTCGCCGTCATGCACAGTATATGTATAAGTATATATATATATATATATATATATATATATATATATATATATATATATATATAAAAGCCCCAAAGAAAAATAATTCAGAAGAAGAAGAAGAACAAAACTTTATTTTGAGGGAATGGGTAGAAAAGGGGGTACTCAGGAGCCTGTTGGTTGGGGCCCCAAGTCCAGGGCCCCACTGGCTTGCGCCGCTCGCCTAACTTGACCCAGAAGCGCTAATTGAAAAATGCTTCCGAGGCGCGGAATCGAACCAGGCACCTCTTGCTCCGCAGCGAGTGGCGCTATCCACTACGCCACGAAACGCAGATCCTCCACGTAGCTAACGGCGAGCATTATATACACACCCTTTACCGCTGGACGGACTCAGAGACGGCAGGCGATAATAAGCGTTTCTTCATTACCAGCGAGATGGCGTTAGGAGCCCGACGGGCGCATTTAAAAGTCGTCGGCGAGCTCGCTCGCTTCTTCTTATATTTGCGCGTGGGAGAACCTTGCCCTTCCGCTGTCTGCTCGCGTGGTTTTCTCGTGGTGAGGGGAAGAGTAATGTTTCAAGCTTTCACCGTGATGTCCTCGCTCATGTTACGGCGCGTACGAATGTCACTCGAGCTCAGGGACGCCGCTAAACGAACAAACAGAAGATGAGCGCGAACTATCAAGTATCACAGCTCGACACTTGAAGCACGCTAGTTTCCTTCGCTGCTTCGGCCGCCTTTGCAACAGGAGCGCTGTTCAAACTGAGAGTATCCATTGGCGGGCCTCACTTCGTATAGCATTAATTTCTTGCTATCGCATTCATTGCTTCGCCCTTGCGGCGAAACTGTGACTTTTTTGCCTGCCGCAGAATTTCGCGATGCGTGCTGCGACCTGTGTCCGTGCGCTGTGACCGTCATGAACACATCGATACGCCCACCGATGGGAGGCGGCCCCTGGACGCAGTGCTGGCTTTTGGTTTCACTGTCCCAGTACATGCCTTGCACTTGACGTCATCTGAAAGAAAAATTGTAGTGCAAAGCAACACAGGGACAGACAAAGAGGACGGGACTGGCGCTATTCCGTCCTAGCGCCAGTCCCGTCCTCTTTGTCTGTCCGTGTGTTGCTTTGCGCTACAACTTTTTCTTCAGAGGTCATGAACCAACTAGCCCAACAAAACGTTTTGCTAAAAACTTGTCAGCCACGCAGCGTCCCAACGTACTGCAGCCGCTACATCCGTCAGCACGATTAACTCGAACGCTCCGCCTCGACCGGCGTCGACTGACGCTAGCGCTTCAAGTGTTGGACACGATACGTTTGCAGCAGGTAGCGATAGGTGGGGCGCGGGTCGATTTCACTGGTAAAATTTTATTTTAGGGGCGAAGCTCCTTATGCCGTGGGTCTGTCCATCCTCCGTTTGTTTGTAGCGTTGTAGTAGCCACTCTAGCTCGTGAGAAGCGTGCGTTCTGGTATGCAGTAGAAGAAGAAGACGACGTTGACGAGTGAGACTCTCGTGCGTGTTCGCCTGTGTGGCATTCTTTCTTCTTTACTGCGCGTGTTCTGGTATGCAGTAGAAGAAGAAGACGCTGTTGACGAGTGACACTCTCGTGCGTGTTCGCCTGTGTGGCATTCTTTCTTCTTTACTACGTCTCGTGTTTTCAACGACACCCGAAGACAACATTTCAGAAGTAACGCGCCATGAGGCTCCCTCTTGGCACGCTTTCTCTTTAGCTCGGAGTCGCCAGATGGAAGACAAGGCTGCGGAACGGAGGGCACAGAAGGCTGCGGCAGCGCGCGCTCGCAGACAGAATCCTGAGCTGAGAGCCCGCGAGGCCGAAGCTGCACGTCGACGCCGCGAAGCAGATTTCGCCGTTCGAGCCCGCGAAGCCGAAGCTGCTCGACAAGCTGCACGGCTGCGGCGAGAAGACCCCGCCGTTCGAGCCCGCAAGGCCGAAGCTGCTCGACAAGCTGCACGGCTGCGGCGCGAAGACCCTGCCGTTCGAGCCCGCGAGGCCGAAGCTGGACGGCTGCGGCGCGAATCGGAACTTCAAAATGTGAAGGACCGTGAAGCGGCGAGAAAGCGCGCGTACCGGCAGGCAGAGCCCGAGGCTGTGCGAGCACGTGAAGTGGCTGCAAAACGCATCAGGCGGGCTCTGCCCGAAGGCGTCGACGCGCGCTTCCAGCGGGACTTCCTTGATAACAGTTTCGGCCATAGTTGCGGTATGTGCGACAGATTGTGGTTCTCAAACAATCTAGTCACAATATCTTCCATCAAGAAGGCCCACGCTCGCGCAAATGCCATCGCCGTGCTGCAGCGCGAGTTCGCTTCGCCCCACTCATCATCATTCACCACGGGAATATGCTGCGATATTTTTCTTCTGCCTGACCGGCGGGTCGAATACACTTATTTGGCAGTTCCGTTTTCGCCGCGTTTCGCTCGTGGCTGCGTTCTCACGCGTGCCCATGAAATTCATTGCCGTATGTTTATCTCGGCAATGAACCATTGCCTGCGACTGCTCACGCACCTTTCGAGTTTGATATCACAGCTGGTGCTCGAAAAAAATTATAACGAATTTCATGGGTGCGTGTGAGAACGCAGCCACGAGCGAAACGCGAAAACGGACCTGCCAAGTGAGTGTATTCGACCCGCCGTTCAGGCAGAAGAGAAACAGGAACCAACATGGCAGCTAACACGACGTCAGCGCAGGCTTTGTATATTTCAGAGGCTGCAAAAATTGTGGCAGCGTCGCACTAGGGGTGCCAGCCTGACCGAAGGACGGAGCTAGGCGGCCTTCCTTGTTGCTGTTTAAGCCGGGCGTAATCTCTCTGTCGGAAGCAGAAGACTATCACCCTCACCAACCGACACGCGCTCTCCTCGTCCTCTTCATCGTCTTCTTCAATTTCTGCCTCGCTCCCAGAACACGTGCGCCGATTTCTCCGGCGCGGGATACAGAAAAATCAGGCGAACCTTGCACTAAGACGCGCAAGGCTTGAAACGGCGAAACTGGACCATTCTGAAGACTAATCTGTTGCTTCTAGGTTGTATAGGCCGTAGCTAGGTGATGCAGGTGGTTTCTAGGTGGCGTATAGGTCGTAGCTAGGTTTTAGCTAGGTGTTGCTAGGTTGTTTCTACTTTGATTCTCAGTGCAGAGAGGTTCACGTTAAACCACAGACTGTACAGACACGACACGGATGTCCGAATTCCAGAGACAGAACCTCGCGCTGAAACCAAGCGTTCGAATTTCTCATAGATCTACGCGCACATCGTCGTTGGCGTAGGCCGTCCCTCACTTTGGGGTCTTCTCGCAGCTGCCGTTGCCTCTCCTGTTACCTAGCATTCTCTCGTTGTACGTACTCGCGGTCTTCGGCTCGCCGCCGTCTCTTCGCAGCCACTTGTTGTTGGGCTAACTGTTGTCTTCTTTATTTTTAGTGAATCAGTGATCAGTAGTAGGATTTACCCAATTTCTGTGACACATACCCGGCTATGATGAAGATGGTGTTTTTTTTTTGTTCTTCCAACAAGGAATGATTTGTTAAACAACTTCCCTGTTAAAATAGAATAAAGAAAGAGAAAACTTGCAGAACTTAGCTGCACGGCAACAGCCAGGACTACATGGGCGCCCCTCAGCTCCGCTGTCTCTTTAGCATTGCACCTCCAGTGCAAGCCAGCCCAATTTTTAAAGACGACATTAAAGACGATAGTCTTTCTTGGGGAGCTTAGACGCAGAAATTTTGGTCTGTCTTTCTGTTTATCTGTCTGTCACACGATTCAGCAACCGGCCAAACTTTAACCACCTTCTGAAAGCCCAGCCATTTTGAACTGGTACCAGTTCATACTTGTTAACATTTTCCATCAAAAAGCAAATATTACGCATATCTGAGGCGCAACATCAATACGTAACCATTAGGTACGTGGTGCGCTCTTTTACTAGAAAATACGTAGATAAGTAATTCTAAAGACCCTAATGTTTCTTCGGCTGCGCTGAAAATGCTAGTGTTTCTTAGGCTGCGCTGCAAATGCGATGCTATGAGCCAGATGCGTCGGTTCAACATAGAGGAGGAAGATTCGTGTAGTACGGCCGGCACAAGACTATCGTCTTTTGACGACATTTGCAGCGAAGCACGCAGATACGCGGCCAATTCTTTAGATGCGAAGCATCTTATGGCGGAGTTCAATCCGGTGGTGGTGTGCGGCGTGACCACCCCTACTGCGCATGCGCGAACCCTCCCCACACACCTCCTCTCCCACTTTCCCTCTCTTTCACTTCCCCTTCCCTCTCTCCTGCCCCTCTCACACGTATCCCCTCTACCCTTCCCCTCTCCCACTTCCTCCCTCTCCACTTCCCCCCCCTCTCCACTTCCCCTCCCCTCTCCACTTCCCTCTCTCCTCCCCCTGTCAACTTACCCTCTGAAACGCGGGCTCGACATGCCGAAACGCTGCTTCGCATCGCCTCATGGTCCTCTTTAGAGATGGTGTGGTTTCTTTTTTCTACCGTTTTTTTTCTCTCTCTATATATATATCTCTGTTTCTTGTATCTCTTTTTTGTATTTGTTTGTTTCTGTTTCTTTCCTTCTCTCTCTATTCATTTATCTCTTTATAACTTTATTTCCCTTTCTTTCTTTTCTTTCTCTCTCTGTGCTTCGTTCCCTCTCTTTCGTTCTCTTTATTTTTGTTTGCCTTTTTTTTGCCTCATTCTATGTCTTTCTCTGTCTTTGTATCTTTTATGTCTTTATTCCCTTTATTTCTCTTTATTTTCTGTTTTCTTCTATCTCTCTCGCTCTCCCTTCCATGTGTTTCACGTGCTCCACTTCGCCGAGCCGAGTTTTCGTTCAACGCTCGCATCTACTTTACCCCGTAGTGAGGCTTGTCCAATTACTGTGGCGCATACCCACTTGTGCAGTTTTTATTTTTTTGCAACACCAGAGAAACGCTGGTGAGCTACAACAGCATCGTTGCTAAAATTCAGCGTTGTCATCACTAAATCTTAATTGAATGACTCAGTTCTCTAGGGCCTGGGTTATATTACAGCAGAGGGCCGATGTTTGCCGGGTGCACTCTTCGCGCACCCTTCGTCCTCTTCCGTTTCACTTCTGTTCTTTTTGCAGCAGAGCTGTTAAAGCCGAGGATTGCGGTGCGTGGTAGACGGAAAATTATCAACATCATCGTCATGAAGAGGATGATGAACCGCTTCGCACATTCTTCGTCCTCTTCCGTTTCACTTCTGTTCTTTTTGCAGCAGAGCTGCTGGGGCCGAGGTTTGCCATGTGTCGTAGATGGAAAATGATCACTATCACGAACCGCCTCGCGCTCTCTAAATCCTCTTCTGCTTCTCTCTCAGAACACGAGCGCCGTTTTGTCCGGCGTGGGGTGCAATAAGTCTGAGGGGCGAGAGAACGAGTACAGAGAGAGAGAGAGAGAGATAAACTCTTGGCGAAAAAAAATTACCGCTGCTTGCACTGGAGGCGCAGTACTGAAGAGAGAGTGGAGCTGATGGGCACCTATGTAGTCATGGCTTTTGCTGTTTTGCTAAGTTGCACAAATTTTCTCTTGCTTTCCTCCATTTCTTTCTCCTTGCTCCTCTATGTTTTTTTTGTCTTGTTTCCTATTTCTTTATTTCTCTCTCACTCTCTCTCTATTTCTCTCTTGCTTCCTCCTTCTTTATAGCCTTTTCTCTTATCTCTCACTCTATTTCTTTCTGTTTGATTGTCTTTCTCTCTTTCTGCATTTCTTTCTCAGGTTTAACCTTATGGTCCCCG
>NC_051181.1:32751787-32769408 GCF_013339695.2 Rhipicephalus sanguineus | reverse complement strand
TGTTGTGCCCGTGTCCTTTATGCGCAACGCCATACACAGTCATTAGTACGTAGATGAAGGCACTGGACAGTACGCCATGTCCGTCAGATACAACTGCAAACCGATGGTTAAAGTACGCGCTACGAGTATTCCGCAGAATAGTAGTGTAATCGTAGTGCCACCACGTCTGCTCCATTGTCGAGGCGGAAAATTCTCACTTCCCTGTCATGGAGTCGGTGGATGGGCTGTTGCCTTCGTGTCACTTTTTTGGAATGAAAACTGTCCCGATTTTTTGCCCTCTGAGTCTCCAAACTACTGTTGCCAAGGAAGGAAGAAAGGAGTGGGGGAGAGATGAAACCAGTCGGGAATAACTGATATGCTACCCTACAATGGGAAAGAGATAAAGGAGTATGAAAGTTCGAGAGAGAGACGGGAGACAGAAAGTCCCAGTCCTCACAGTCACACCATCTCTGTTAGTCTATAACCACCTGTGCAAGTATGTTGCCTTCAAGAATAGTAACAGTGCCTCTGTCGCGTTGATTCGCGATAGCTTCTAAGAAGGACGTTCTAAAATGGTTGCTACCGACATCGGTCTGTGGTCAAGGTTACTTAAATATTAATTCGGCACGCGAGGATTACAGTCACACCATCTCTCTTGGTCTATTACCACCCGTGCAAGTATGTGGCCTTCAAGAATAGTAATGCGGCTCTGTCGCGTTGATCAGCGATAGCTTCTCAGAAGGACATTCTAAAACGGTTGCTACCGACATCGGTCTGTGGTCAAGGTTACTTAAATATTAATTCGGCACGCCAGGATTAGTCACACCATCTCTCTTGGTCTATAACCACCCGTGCAAGTACGTGGCCTTCAAGAATAGTAATGCGGCTCTGTCGCGTTGATCAGCGATAGCTTCTCAGAAGGACGTTCTAAAATGGTTGCTACCGACATCGGTCTATGATCAAGGCTGCCTAAATATTAATTCGGCATGCGAGGATGACACGAGATCGCGGTCTCGATTCAATCTCAGTCCTGCCCGCCCGATTTAGGTCAATCGTGATTCTGTGGCCAAAATGTGGAGGAAAAAGACATTGAGGAGAGCTATGAGGCGGGGTAGTTGGCGTTGATTCATCTTCAAAGGTGCGCTTACTTAATATAGACACAGGACCAATAAAACACAGGACACAAAACCGTGGGCGCAAACTACCAACTGGTTTATTGGCTGCGAAAAAAACGTGTCCCTGAGAAAGGGGTGTGTCAAACGAGCATGCGCAGATGCTCATCTAAAAAGATTGACGGGGGAGGCCTTGATTGCATAGAGGGGTAGTGAAAGAAAGGGGGGAAAAAGGTAAAAAATGAAAGTAAAGAGAGGCCACCATCGCAGAAGCAAGATCGGGTCAAAATTAGCGTGCTATTTTTGCAATGTCTACCTCAGCCGCCGTTACAACAATAGGAGGAGCACTAACACAAGCATCCTCGCCTTCTTCCATTGTGCTCAGCGTCTCTAAAATTTCTCGGATTGTTTTTTCTTCGGAGCGGGCTACGACCACTGTTCTTTCGAAAAAAGCGTTACATGAATATTTCTTGCAATGTACCGTTAAGTTACTAGCGGCTACTAGCTGCTGACAGGCGTACCGATGCTCCCTTGGTAGGTGGTAGGTCCTACGTCGGACAGGCGGGACGATGCCTTAATCCAAGGCTAAAAGAGCATCGGTACGCCTGACAGCAGCTAGCAGCCGCTAGTAACGTAGCGGCACATTGCAAGAAATGTTCCTGGAACGCTTTTTTCAAAAGAACAACTGCCGTAGCCCGCTCCGAAAAAAAAAAACGGTCCTAGAAATTTCAGAGACGCTCAGCATTATGGAAGAAGGCGAGGACGCGTGTGCTAGTGCTCCTTCTATCGTTCTAACGGCAGCGGAGGTAGATATTGCAAAAATACCACGCTAATTTCGACCCGATCTTCCTTCTGCGATGGCGGCCGCTCTTCACTTTCATTTTTTACTTTTTTTAAAGACGATAGTCTTTCTTGGGGAACTTAAACGCAGAAATTTTGGTCTGTCTTTCTGTCTGTCTTTCTGTTTGTCGGCACGTCCCTCGATTCAGCCACATTCAGCCACTCGGCCAAAGTTGAACCACTTGCCCAAGCGCCAGCCATCGTGAACGGCTGACTAGGTTCATCTTGTGTACATTGTTGATCAAAAAGCAAACATTACGCATATCTGAGGCGCAACATCACTAGGTAAGTATTAGGTGGTGTGTTCCTTTAATAGAAAATACATACATACGTAATTCTAGAGACCTAGTTTCTTAAGCTGCGCTGAAAATGCGACTGCGCCGAAACTCGGCTTCCTCCGTGCCCTCTGCACGAGCTCATTGTTGTGTTTCGGTTTCGGTTCAGTATTGCACTGTACGAGTGCCATGGGGAGCCGCTCTGGCATTCCTGCTTTACCCAGGCGACGTGAATATAAAAGAGCGTGTGGAGAGTACTCGTTGAGTGCGGACGTTTCTTCTGCTTCGGCGCTTCGCGCCAAACCGCGTGTTCGGGCTGGCTGGCGTCCCCGCCGGTCGCGTTGGTCACCGCCGGTCTTCGCCTGCTGCTGCGCCGGGACTACCAGCCAGCAACACAGCATTCACGTTTCCCGACGTATTGCCAGATGGCGTTCATATCTCACGCAGCGCCTCTTCTATCGTCTTTAGGCGACATTTGCAGCGAAGCACGCAGATACGCGGCCAATTTTAACACGAAAGTGTTTTATGCCGGGGTCCACCAAGTACATCCGTCACGGATATGACGTTGATAAAATGGACGCCAACGGGTGAGAAACAAAAAAGAAAAAGATACCCCCTCTGGGAATCGAACCCACGACGTTGCGGCCACAAAGGCAAGCGCCCGACGCGCTACCGACTAAGCTAACTCGGGAGATGGTAGATAAGGCGCGAACGCGCCTTATATCTTTCACACATTCTCTTTCGCGGCGGGCGGAGCGGGACGGTGCCGCCGTCTGTGAGATGTGAAAAGAAGTAATGCTTCACGATCGACACATACTAGCGCTTACTCCGAGATTGCATGCGATATTGGAGGTCATGGTTAAAGCGTCTCGATACCAGAGAGCTAGACTGGCCGCGCTGGCGTCGCCGAGGCACCCTTGACGCAGTTACGTTCTTTGCCTTTCGCTTCGTGCGTCGGCTCATCGGAGTAGTGCAGCTTCCACGTGCACCAACGTGATTTCTCCGCCGCCGACTGCTTCAATTGCGAGAGCACCGACTAACAAAACTGCTGCAATATGAGTCGCAGAAAGGACGCGATTTCGACGGGCGAATGTCGTGCCTTGGTGGAGCGAGAGCAGCGCCTGCGAGACAGAGGCCAGCGGGACGCACGCGTTTGCGGCTCAGGCTACGAACCTCTACCTCCCGTGTTGCTGAAGCGCAGTGTGTGTTATGTATGCATGAGCACAGGCGTCGGCTACCCATTACTAGAAAGCGCACGCCGTGCCGTTTCTCTCCTTAATTGACGACGCTTTGAAGAAGTGCGTACCGGGTACCAGTGTTGATTATGAGCTTGTTGATATCATCCTTACGCGGGATTCACGATTCGCTGTGTCCAAATATATGTTCACACCGCCAGCTACCACAACGGTTTAATCAGTCGTCGCGATGGAGGTCAACATGGGTGCATCCACATCAAACGGTGCTATATATATATAGCTGCCAAACACGAATACACATTGTACAAGCTCTCATATATCACTACACAAAGCACTACTTCTGTGAAGACACGTTTCACTTTCGTGTTATACCGATTCCTATGTCGGACGGATCAGCCATGTTTTTTTTTCAACAAAGCGGCACACGAGTATGCCTTTGATTTCTTTTTTTAGAACTACTCTTCATCTCAGCAGCAGACAAAAGAAAAAAGCCCACACATATCGCATTCATACCGCAACTGTGTTACAATATATACGATGCTACAACAAACACTACATCATAATAATACTATCGGCGGCGCCCGAGAAGTCGTGTAAGCACTGTTTTCGCGCGAGTTCATTGAAGTCCTACGGCGTATTACACAACATGGAAACGAGGTCGCTTCGCCTACGCGCCATCCTTCTCTCGAAGTCTTCGCGCTGATTTCATTCCTTGAGCTTGGAGTAAAGTGAAGCACAGTTCGGAACGTAAGAGGAAAGTAGTGTTAAGAGTAAAAGAAACCAAAAACAGCCGCTTCGTCATCAACGTCAGGTCCTGCTGCGGCCACAAACGCAGGTCGCCATCACAATTCTTCGAACGGAGAGGCGCCGACGAGCCGTGTCGCGTTCTTGAGCCTTGCGTCACGAAACTCGTCAACTGACCGCTGCCGAAAACGATGAAGTTCCCTTCTTGCAAGCGAAATAGCTGAATACGCCTTTACAAAAATATAAGCTGTGTCGTGGTCTCGTGATCGCACTGGAGTCTGTGCATTCCTAAACATCACAGATCCCCCGCTCTCGCACTGCCTCCGACGAAAGTGCATACCCTGAAGGGCATCGCTTCCTTATTGCGGCTGGAAACAGCGGCGTGCCAAACTAAGCTCTATGGTTCATCCTTTCGGCCTAGTACCAATGCTAGCTAGCACTCGTCTTCAATGTGTACAATGTATATGTCACAATGGCGGAGAAAAGATACCGGCTTGTTCTTAAACGTGCGCCACGCAGGAAGCACAACGCGTCTTAGAAAGAGAATGACACCTTTTTTCTGCACAAAAGCTGGCATACCGTAAAACACATAGTCAAGAGTTCGACGAAAGTTCGTCTGGTCAGTAGTGATGAAGAACTATCGATGGTACTATCGATAGTATCGACAGCTGAGTCACTATCGAACTATCGATGGCGAAAAATACTATCGATAGCGCTATCGATAGTAAAAAATTCGATGGTACTATCGATAGTATAAAATCAACAGCACCGACAAACTGCATAATAAACTTGGTTCCCCGCGCGTGGTACATAGTTGAACCGGAGGAGCAGGCTGAAGCGCAAGAAAGTTGACATTATCGTGTTCTTCACCAGAGTGCTTTGCTGACACATGATCATAAAGTCAAACTGTTCAGCTGTAGCGGAAAGGAAGCCTTTAGATGTGGTGGGACTGCGCGGCTTCGAATTGATATTGCATTTTATGATTTCAAAATAAAAAGTAGCAAGAAAAATAATTGTAAGGTGTAACTGGTTGCTTTTGGATACGAATTTATTGATGGATATATTCCACCATTTTCAGTGCGGAAATAATTAATTTCTCTAACAAAAATTGCTCATAAATAAGCGAAGCTGGTAGTAGGCTATCGCAAATAGTTTGGCAATATGGCCGGCCAGTAACCGCATCATTATTCACACCACTAGCGATAGTATTGTCACGTATACTATAGTTGTGACGGTGAAGAATGCTGCAGCAAGACTGGGAAATACGGAGCTCTTTATTTGCGCGAACTTGTGCCCAAAAAATCAAAACTCAAAATACAAGCGATACGTGCTGCGCACTGACAGCGGCGGGGGCAGTCGTCAGCCGTTGAGTAATCTGATCATCGGTAGAACGCGTCGTCCTTTATACATCAATCATCAAACCTTCCAGCGTTATCGCTGGTGCTCGCGTAAACTCTCGAATAAACTTGACTATTCGCGTCCGGCGCGTAATCTTAACAGAATGATCTCAAACGATTGTGAAGCTTCTCACACATTACGGCGCGGTCTGCGCCAAACGTTGCTAACAGTCTTTGTGGGTGAAACCTGAATACGCCAAAACAAAGCAATAAACACGCGTGGCAGTAATATCGCTATAGTAATATTAACGATGGTACTACCGATTGCACTATCGATAGTTTGTCGATAGTAGCACTATCGATAGTTTGTTTACACTATCGATAGTTTCAAAAAAACTATCGATAGTCAATTTACCGATAGTTCTGCATCTCTACTGGTCAGGTATCATGATGAGGATGTAGATGCGGTCACTGAACAAGTCAAGGTGAAAGAACACAGAGACGTTTCGGGTTCCTTTGGAGGTACGGACTTATGTGAGTTACTGGAATTTTGCTCAAGCAACACGTACTTCACCTACCGCGAGCAGTGTTACAAGCAGATCCACGGAACTGCCATGGGGGCTTCCATCTCCGTTACTACGGCAAACTTGGTCACGGAGGTCATTGAACAGAAGGCGCTCGCCGACTTTGTTCCCAAGCCCAAGATATTCGTCCGCTACGTGGACAACTGCTTCTGCATTGTCAATAAGAGTGACGCCCCACGGCTCCTGCGTCTGCTCAACTCTGTATAAGCCGCCATACAGTTTACCGCAGAATAATAGTGTGACAGCGGCCTTCCTTTCCTCGATGTCCAGGTGAGCCGTACCGGAAATAGCCTTTTGTTTACTGTGCACAGGAAAGCAACGCATACCGGACACTACCTGAATTTCAATTAGTGCCACCCAGCCTGCCACAAGCAATCCGTTGTTTGCTCCCTGGTGACGCGGGCAACACGCATTTGCTCAAGTGACGATGCAATGAGGAAAGAGCTTCAAACAATACATCGAGAAATAGTGACGAGCGGGTGCCCGAACAAGTTTATTAAGAATGTTGAAGATCGTGTCCTCCATCCCAAGCCATCCCAGGGAGGTCGTGACGAAGACGTGCCGGCGTCCCTTACGTTCCTGGGGTCAGCGAAGCCCTAAGCCATATCTTTTCAAGATATGACCTTCGCTTTGCGCACATGCCGTCCAACAAGCTTAGGAATCAGCTTGTGAGCGTGGAGGATCGCTTAGACAGCAAGAAATACCCCGGTGTTGTCTATAAGGTGCCATGCGCAGACTGCAGCTGCAATTACATCGGCGAAACTGGCAACTTCACCAGGAGATAAAAGGAACATCAAAGGGACGTGAGCAACAACAAGAAAGCGTCAAACGCCCTGGCTGAGCAAGCCGATAATCACGGTCACTTCATCGATTGGGACAACTCCGCTATAATAGCCAAGGAAAAGAATTCGACCACGAGACTACTTTTAGAATCTGTTTTTATCCAGACGACTGAGGACACTATCAACAGGACAGACGGGAATCTACCTGCCAGTTACACCCGTTCATTACGTCATATTTTAGCATAAAAAAGCGACACACGGCTTTTGCCTGCTTAATGTGAACAAGGAACCCGTATGGGTCCCGAAACGTATCTGTGGTCTTCACCTTGACTTGGTCAGTGACCGCATCTATATCCTCACCGTAAAACACAAGTATTTTGTTTTCAGGTTCAACGTTCCTGGTTCATTGGCTTCTTCATGAACACTTGCTGTACGAACACGTACCTGGTTCTGACTGCTATCGGGAGGTTTCTTTTTATAAACAACTCAGCAACCTCACATGGTGCATCTGAAAATTTTCTTAACGTATTTGACGCAGTGTTAGGGTTCTCCAGTTGTAGAGTGCGTGATACCCTAAATCGTTTATTTTTTTAACCCATCCTTGTGGGGAATTGTTTTCTGGCACCAAGTACCTCAAGTCGCCAGAAAATAATAGGGTTTGTCTAAACTATGGTATATCCTGGACCTTAAATACATAAATGGTCATGTCGTCCGTGTCTCAGCGGGCCTAATGTGCATTCCCAAGCATTAGGAATAACAAAGTTGGCCGAGAAATGTGTCCTGACTTTACACACAGAAGCAATGGCTATAGGACGGCAGTAAATGTCTCACCTAACATCTGTAGGGACAGCTATCAGCAACTACGTCGATGCACTTATCAAGCCTGAACGTTTTATACACAACTGGATCTTATTGGTGCCCTTCTGTATACTTTTTTTCATCGCCTGCCGTGCCGTATAGCTAGATAAAATCTCATTCCTGCCGTTAAGAAAATAATTGTTCCAAAATGAATGCCAGTGCTTCTATTCTAAGTTTGCTTTCCAGCGTCGCTAACGATCGCTTCGTCTTTGATATAATAATTTACAGGGCGCAAGCCCAGGCAGTGGCAGTTACCACCAACACACACATAAAAGGGAGAAAAAAAATATTAGCGAGTGGTGCCTCTCTCGTGCTACCTTCCTCTCATCCTCGCATTATGAACTACGTTGTCTCCGTAGTCTAAATCTTTCCCTGACGCGTGTCACTGACCTAGCTAGTGCGAGAAAGATTTGAGAATTCAGCAGGCGATATATACGGGCGTCTGGTCTCATCCCCTCTGTTTTTTTCCAGTAAGGTGTATTTGAATGCTTTTCAGCTAAGAAAAATAAAGGGGAACCATTTGTTGTGTATGTCACACGTACTATTCCTTGTCGCTGTCACGGGTGGCAGTACTTAATGCGGAATGGATTGGAAGCTTTTTGCCTGTCAAGCAATCGATACTGAGGTCACTGTTCGTTGACAAACAAAAAACATGAAAGGTGTTCTAGTCTGCGAATTCGCAGTGCAAGAGCTGCGCACATTTCTCTATCACGTAAGTGCAACAAGGACACACTCTAAACTCATCTAAGAAACACGTAAAAGATTGCTAGTTTAATACGAGAACGGGAAACTGCAGACGATTTCATTATGTTAACATTGCCATATACATAGTTTGACATGTGATATAAAGCTCCAAAGGAAACATTATGGTGCTTAAGGTCTACGTCTGATTGTTTTTTTTATAATAAGCGCCCGTAAGACAGTTTGTTTTCTTCTGCAGTCTTTTTCAACAGCTTCCGGTTGTAATAGTATGGAGAGCTGGACGAGTTGGTTTGAGGACATTCTTGGAAACATTTCGGCGCGCACACAAAAGACGAAAACGAAAGGCGAGAAGACAAACGGGCGCCCGTTTGTCTTCTCGCCTTTCGTTTTCGTCTTTTGTGTGCGCGCCGAAATGTTTCGAAGCTTCCGGTTCTTGCCGACACACCAGTCACGTGATTGTCTCTGTGCTGCGCGTAATAATCGTAGCAATTGAAGAATAAAGTCGCGGGAGGTTCCTGTGTCAACACTTTTTTGTGAACTGAGAATTAGTCATGCGTGGCTGAGGTGCCGAAAACAGTATGCATCAAACTACAGCCAGAAGAACTAAATACGTGAGCAGCATTAAATAAGTGCTGCTGACCAGCCGACACACGTCGTGGGACGATGCAGAATGGCCGGGCAGGCTTGACTTCTTGCATCTCGTCGACAAGGTATCTCCAGTGACTTGAAGCCGAATGATTGCAAAACTTCGTTCAGTGCTCATTCACTGTGCGAAGAAGTGTGTACCAGTATCTCCAGTAAAGTAAACAGGGACAAAACACTGTTGCGCCAGAAGCATGTGTGAGGGCACTAGATGTTGAGCGACCACGAAGTACCTGGCCCGAGGTGCTGCTGAAGTTTTCCACGCTAGCTGTTGAAAACTTTCTACAAATTTCAACATCCAACGTCTTCCACATAAGCCACTGCCGTACACAGTCGTACTCTCCACGATGGGCTTGCTTGGTCGGCGAATACCTGCCCTGAAGGTTCAAATAGCTCTCTTCTACTGGCACACAAGAACAGGGGATCTTCTAGAGTTGAAGACGACTCGGGGAGCTCGGTTGTCGGGTGAACCACACATCTGTGGCGGACACGAAACGACATTGTCAGGGACTGGGAGTGGAACTTGCCAGGAATGCCGAGGACGAGACACGTGGTCGAGGACTGTGTCGTAAGGAACGCGCACATGGCCTGTCAGGAGAGACCATGGCGCGCGCGTAGATATGAGCGCAAGCACTGGCCGCTTCACAGCCAGCCGGCAGGGTATGGCCGCCGGCGGTTCCGGTGGTCAAGGTTGATTATGAGCTTCTGCGAGCTGGAGAAGTGCCACTTGTGGTTGTGGCCGATGCCCACAAGCAGGTGCGTGTACAGGGGCAGCACCTGCTTACTCACGAGCCGGTACTTGGCCGTGCTTAGGCCGTCCTTGTTCATGCGGTACCAGGCCATCCGCACCAGAGCCATCCTGCGAAATAAAGCAACGACGAAATACATCGCATTCGCAATGGTCGGTAATAAACGTTAAAGTGCCACGGGAGGATATTAACGCTTTGATAGGTTATATTTCTGAGCGAATTGGGAGTTCATCAAAACGGTATTCAGAGGAGCTTGTTGGTTCAAAGCTAACACTAGTTCGAGCGGCGGAACCGAAAACTAGGGACAAAGAAAGGGCAGACAAGGACGTCGCTAGTTTGTCGGACAGCGACGTCCTTGTCGAGAGAGGACAGATAACAACGTCACTGTCTGTCCTATTTTTGTCCCTCGCTTTCACTTTCGCTGCTCGAACTAGTGTTGGCAATTCATAACGGCAGAAAGGCACCAGCGCAGAAGAAATATGGGGACAATGAGGAGGACACACCCATCCTGCTGGCGACAATATTTATTCAGCTGAAATTCATCGCCTCCACGAAAGCGATTCAAGTGCCCTTGCCGCTTTTCTCATGCCTCGACGGTAGTCTTCTTCTGTCAAACGGTGGAATCAAGACAGTGACAGTGAAATAGACATACTGCAGTTCCGTTGACGAAGGAATGTATTTTCTGTCAAACGAAGTTTTGAAGAGTGCAGCTACCGTTGCCGGTGCAACCTCATTGATTTCGTATCAATGGCTTCGAAATCTACACAAGTGTGTCGAATCTTTCTGGAACGAAACTTCTGTCTCTTTTATTGTGCATTATACATTTATCAGTGTACAGCGTACTGCATTAGTATTTATCTCCCTTGGGCTTGGTTAGACACGTGCTACAAAGGAACTCGCGCAGGAGAAAGGAAGACGGAGAGCTGAAGCGATTGAAATTTGTTCAGAAATAAATATCAGTCGAGCTAACGTTTCAGCAAAAAGCCGCCTTCATCTATGCAACAACGGCTCGCTGCACTTATGAAGTTAATTCCCCTTGTCGAAATGTGTGCTTGCGGGAGATCTTCTTTGAAAATATACTATACATCATGATGACGATGATGGCATGAACTGCGCAGTGGATGTGATTTTTCTTCCTACTACGAGCTATAGCAGTTGGAATATCGCCAATCCATGTATGAAACCAACCTGAGACCGCAGCCTTCAAATAACGAACGTCAACAGATTTCTTAGAAGGGTACTCGCTTGGGTTAGTCGGTAGGTGTTCCTGGTACACTTATTTGCGCACCGCTTAATAACGTAGGCCCGCAATAAACAGACGCAAGCGATTCTTTTGCTCTTGAGTCTGTTTATTGCTGTCCTAGTTCTTAAGCGGTGCTTAAAAAACTGCACCATCAGACGATTTAAAGAAGCGGAGAAATGAAATGGCATTTTTTTCCTCCGACGAAAGCATATATCCAGTGGCGAAATAGGAGTTACCGTTGGCCTCAAGAAGAGGAGGACGAGCAAGTTTATCATTACAAAGGAAAGTGTGGACATTTTTAAGGGGAGGAAAGGACAGGAATACAGAAATTGAGGGAGGGGGCGAATGCGTTCATTTCAAGACTCAAATGGCACCGGCTACCCGCCTTGACTAGACATCTCCAATTTTTGTAGTAAGAACGCTATCCTTGTGACTTCCACGACAGTGTTCTTCCTAGAGACATTCGAGACGACTGCTTGGACACAGTGTGAAAAGTAAAAAAAAAAGAAATGAGAGACAGAAGTAGTCGCAACTGCAAAGTCACTGAGACGTAAAAGAAAGAAGCCGCTGAAAAAACTTGAATGCGGTCGAACATCAGCAAAAAGCAGTTTCCCCAGGGGCGATTTCTTGCGCCGGCTGTCACCGACAGCCCGCAACTTCGCCGCTGCTTTGTCGTCGCCATTGTCGATGAGTAACGGAAGAGAAGCTCCACCGTGCGATTGCGTCGTTGCATTTTCTATTTTCGGAACTGCTCGGAACCTGCATCAGTGAAGCCGTGACACCTCGCCTCTCTTTCTAGTGGTTATTTCTGTCGTGGTTCGCGCCTTTTCTTTCGAATTCGCAAAAAGCGATCTCTCTGATCAATATCTCGATGCTAGCGCTGAAGGCGTCACTGGCATGGAACGACGGCTTAGCAGCTGTTGCTCTTGTGCTCTGAAAGAGACGCTGCTTTCAGCTACGGGACAACCAAAACCAAACCCAAACTCCTCGGCTGTGCGATGGGAACGAGCCTAGCTATCACTCCCCGGCACCAATACCGTTCCTTCTTGCGCAGATTGTGTCTTTTCTTTCTTGTTTTGTTTTTATTTGCGGCGCGCTCAGGGCTTCGCGCTATCTCCAAGTCCGTTCGCGACGAGCTCGGGCCTGTCATTTGCACACGAATGACCCTCGGTTAGCACAAAAGGTTCGCCGCCACACTTACCTTATGTTGTTTGGCGATTCCGGTCGCTGGTGGTGTTTGACCATTGCGTATCTCGCTACCGAAGCTGGGGGACGAATGATCTTGAGGTTTTTGTGTTTGATTCTGCGAAAGGAGAGGCGGCAAAGGTTACTGAGCGTAATGAAGCAATGCAGCATAAAACTATGGTACGTCTGCAGGCACGCTTCCGATACTATGGCTTGCCGATCAGTTTCCATGGTATAGCGGTCTCACGTCGACCGCACCTGAATATCTTCATTGACATTCAAGTTTTAGAAACATTGTCTCTCCCGTTTTCTAGTTGCTACTCGCTGCAAGGAGAGAAATCATGCTTTGACGTGAGGTTTGGCTGCATCCTTTGTTACGCGACGTATGTTGCCACACCTATTTTTTTTTCGCTTAGTTATTTGCTTCCTTCTTTCGAAGTTGCAGTTTAGTTTTCCTGTCTTTTGTTTTCATGGCATCGTTTATATTACCCTATCGTCGTCATTGACATAAGCCTGCTCTATCTGTCGCTTCGTACAAATTCCGTCAAGGTATTGTTGCTTGTCATTGTTGCGCTAGTTGCGCCAAAGCATGCCCTCGTTGTGATACATCACAGAAAAACAAGACCGTAAATCATATACTCAGCAGTGGCAAACGGCAGGAAAGTCACGCAGACAGAACGTATATATTCTCGCTGGCGGTCGCGGCAGCGTGCGTAGAAGGACTTTGACTGCGTGTACAACGTCACGGCAGTAGAGAAAATGATATAGTTACGAGGGAAGGGGGCGGTGGCGCAATTATACAGCAGTTTGTAATCACGGCTACCTTAATACCACTGCATGCGATTTTACTGTGATGAAGTTCTACAGGGGTCGAATTCACAAAACTTTTATTTCGTAAATGCATTCTGCCATTGGTCGACCGGCTTCGCTAATGACATGTCCTGTTTGGCGATTGGCTGAAACATTCTGCTAAAAAACTTTTTAGCGCAAGATGTTTTTGTGAATACGGGCCCAGATTACAAAATGAGAAGTGATTATCTCATGCACACACTGCAGCCCAGTATCAGTTGCATAATGGCTGCAGGCCTAGCGCGCATAATCTTTGCGAAAAGCCTCAAGGCAAACTCTCCTTATGATAATGCGCAGTGAAACATTACGTCACTCTTCAACACTCCTTGCCCCTTACAGTTTTGACACTGAGCCCCATGTTCCTCCTTGACAGTAACCGACTTAATTACACACGAGGAACAGCGCCGCTGGGACCAGTGTCTGCTTACCTGTACGCCATGTCGTCGTCCACTCCTCCCCAGCCCCAGTAGAGGTTGGAGAATCCATTGACTTTGAATAAGTGCTCCCGCTTAATGGCTAGCACGCCGCCAACCAGCATTTGGTATGGCAACCTGCCGGCGAGAGAGAAGATGAAATGAATGCTTGCCGTCATACTCAAACCGAAGAAGACCGTTTTTAGGTCTGTCTCAAGATTACATTTAAACGAATAGCGAAACGAAAATTCAGCGTAAAATCGAGCCAAACCCGGAGTATACACTGGCGGCGTTTGTGCAACCGTTTGGTAACAAGCGCTATTGAACTATCAACGAACTACCCGGTCTAACAACGCTATTGAGAAGGTAGCCAAAAGACGAAGACACAAGCGAGGAAAAAAGACATGATACGAGCGTTAACATGCTCAAGATGGCAGTATTACAAACTCGCCCAAATTTCAGTTCTTGTAATAACAGTAGTTTCCAATAATGTTCCCTCAACATTCTGGCCTCTGAGGGCAGCCTCACTCAATTTTTGTGGCAGAACAAGTTCTCTCTGTGCAACTTCTGTCAACGAGGAGTCAAACATAGTAAAATTTTCTTTTTTTTTTTTCTAGTTCAACGCAACACTTTAAATGTTGCGTTTAAGCTCCAGTGAAACGCTGTTAATACGAGCTAATTGCTGACGCATAAAACATAGTTCAGTTGGTCGCAGTTTGAAGCTTACCTCAAGCTCTCGCCTTCATTATTTTCTGTGTTCAGCTCAACGATTATGAATGCATGAAGCCGGGAGATTCCGTTTTTTGAGCAAATCAAATGCTAAACCGCATGTCTTATGGCGTAAGCACATCCAATTATACACATTGGCAAATTTAGTATCATTATGAACGCAACTGACCAAGGCGGCGGTCAGACCTGCGACGCAGCAGAGGGTGCTAAGAATCTCTGGGTCCGGACAGGCCGTCATTGGAATCTGAACTTGGCTACATATAACGCTAGAACTTTATCTAGTGAGGCGAGTCTAGCTGTACTATTCGAGGAATTAGAGGGTGTTAAATGGGATGTAATAGGGCTCAGTGAGGTTAGGAGGCCACAGGAGGCTTATGCAGTGCTGAAGAACGGACACGTCCTATGCTATCGTGGCTTAGCTGACAGAAGAGAACTAGGAGTGGGGTTCCTTATTCATAAAAATATAGCTGGCAATATAGAGGAATACTATAGCATTAATGAGAGGGTGTTATGTATCGTGATTAAGTTTAATAAGAGGTACAGGATGAAGGTGATACAGGCCTATGCGCCTACATCCAGCCATGATGATCAACTGGTTGAACGCTTCTACGAAGACGTAGAATCAGCAATGAGTAAGGTAAAGACACAGTATACTGTACTGATGGGCGACTTTAATGCAAAAGTAGGCAAGAAGCAGGCTGGAGATCATGCAGTTGGGGAATATGGCATCGGCTCTAGAAATGCCAGAGGGGAGTTACTAGTAGAGTTCGCAGAACGCAATAATTTACGGATCTTGAACACCTTCTACAGAAAACGGACTACTCGTAAGTGGACGTGGAGGAGTCCTAATGGCGAAACTAAAAATGAAATAGACTTCATAATGTGCGACCACCCGGGCATTATACAGGATGTGGAAGTAGTTAACAAGATCCGATGCAGTGACCATAGAATGGTAAGATCTAGAATTCAACTAGACGTGAGTAAGGAACGGCAGAAACTGATACGCAAGAAGCCGATTAATGAACTAGCTCTGCGAGGGAAAGTACAGGAATTCAGAGTTTCACTTCAGAATAAGTACGCGGCTTTAACCGAGGAAACCGACCTTAGCGTTGACGCAATGAATGATAATCTGACTAGTATCATTAAGGAGTGTGCAGTGGAAGTCGGGGGTACAGTCGTTAGACAGGACAATGGTAAGCTATCCCAAGAGACGAAAAACCTCATTAAGAAACGTCAAGCTATGAAAGCCTCAAATGCAACAGACAAAATAGAGCTGGCGGGCTTTCGAAGTTGATCAATAGGCGTAAAGTAGCCGACATAAGAAAGTATAATATGGAGAGAATTGAGCATGCTCTAAAGAACGGAAGAAGCCTCAAAGCTACGAAGACAAAACTGTGCATAGGCAAAAATCAGATGTATGCGTTAAGGGACAAGGATGACAAGGTCACAACCAATATGGATAGAATAGTTGAGATAGCGGAAGAGTTCTGCAGAGATCTGTACAGCAGCCGAGACAGTCAGGATGATAACGTAAGAAGCAGTAATATCCCAGAGGAATCTGACATCCCACCAGTATTAACAGGAGAAGTAAAGAAAGCCCTAAAGGGAATGCAAAGAGGCAAAGCCGCTGGTGAGGATCAGGTAACATCAGACCTGTTGAAAGACGGTGGAGAGATTGTTAGAGAAACTGGCCACCCTGTATACGAAGTGTCTCTCGACAGGGAGGATACCAGAATCTTGGAAGAATGCCAACATCATCTTGATCCATAAGAAAGGGGACGTCAAGGACCTGAAAAATTACAGGCCCATCAGCTTACTGTCCGTTGTCTACAAGCTATTCACAAAAGTAATTGCTAACAGAATTAATACGACATTAGAGTTTAATCAACCAAGGGACCAGGCAGGATTTCGTACAGGCTTCTCAACAATAGACCATATTCATACTATCAATCAGGTGATAGAGAAATGCGCGGAATACAACCAACCCCTATACATAGCCTTCATAGATTACGAGAAGGCATTTGATTCGGGGGAGACATCAGCAGTCATGCAAGCACTGCGGAATCAGGGCATCGACGAAGCCTATATAAACATAATGGAAGAAATCTACAGCGCATCCACAGCCACTATAGTCCTTCATAAAGAAAGCGACAGAATCCAATAAATAAGGGCGTACGACAGGGAGACACGATCTCTCCAATGCTATTCACGCGTGTTTACAGGAGGTTTTCAGGGCCCTAGATTGGGAAGAATTAGGGATAAGAGTTAATGGAGAGTATCTCAGTAACCTGCGCTTCGCTGATGACATTGCATTGATGAGTAACGCGGGAGACGAATTACAGCTCATGATTACTGAACTGGATACGGAAAGTAGAAGAGTAGGTCTGAAAATTAATATGCATAAAACTAAAGTAATGTGGAACAATCTTGGCAGAGAACAGCGCTTCGCGATAGGTGGCGAGACGCTTGAAGTTGTAAAGGAGTACGTCTACTTAGGACAGGTAGTAACCGCGGAGCCGAACCATGAGAGTGAAATAACTAGAAGAATAAGGATGGGATGGGGCTCATTCGGCAAGCATTATCAAATCATGAATGGTAGTCTACCACTATCTCTCAAGAGGAAGGTATATAACGGCTGCTTCTTACCGGTACTTACCTATGGAGCAGAAACCTGGAGACTTACAAAGAGGGTTCAACTTAAATTGAGGACGACGCAGCGAGGGATGGAAAGGAAAATGATAGGTGTAACCTTAAGAGACAGGAAGAGAGCAGAGTGGGTCAGGGAACAAACGGGGGTTAAGGATATCATAGTTGAAATTAAGAAGAAGAAATGGATATGGGCCGGCCACGTAGCACGTCGGCAGGATAACCGGTGGTCATTAAGGGTAACTGACTGGATTCCAAGAGAGGGCAAACGCGTGAGGGGAAGACAGAAAATTAGGTGGGTAGATGAGATTAAGAAGTTTGCAGGTATAACGTGGCAACAGAAAGCACAGGACCGGGTTGATTGGCGGAACATGGGAGAGGCCTTTGCCCTGCAGTGGGCGTAGACAGGCTGATGATGATGATGATGATGAACGAGTGCACTTCGACCCAGATGTCACTTTGGCGGCACGCTGCCACACAAGAAAGAGACGTATGCTTTGGAAATGATGGCTAATGGTGATGGGCTACTTCAGTAGCGCAACAGATATTGTTTCTCAGGCAATATTTCCTGAAGTAATAACGGTTGTCCAGCTATAAGCAGCCCTTAGAAAAATTATCTAGGTACAAGCGGAGGCAGATGCGGCCATTTCGCGGCGTGTGCTGGCATGCCCTTGGCGGCGTGCCGTAGCTGCCTGAGAGCGAAAATAGCTGACTGGTTTTCGTAATCTAGTATGTTTACGGTAACAACTTCCTAAA
>NC_051181.1:32713095-32751687 GCF_013339695.2 Rhipicephalus sanguineus | reverse complement strand
GCGATCTCGGGACTCTGGGAACAACCAACACACACACACTGATTACTTGTATTTAAACCACCCTTTTTTCAACACACCGTTACTGCACACACATCTGACACGTGTGTTTCGTTTTAAATATTTTCGCCACGAAAACAAATTTTCACGTAAAAGAAGGCGGGAACTTCGTTTCGCAATAGGCACTGGCTATGCAGAATGAAAGCACTTCTTTTCTGAGAATCGCTTCAAAATTTGCCCTCAGTATAAGCTCGGCTTTGCGCCGGCATATTCTAAACCCAAGCGCATCCTCTGGCAGTCAGGGGCACGTTGTGAGCGGTTACTAGACGGATTTAGTTGGGCTTCCGAAGCACCTCTGTGGACGCAGTCTGCCAGCCATTTCCTATGGCAGGCTGCGTGCGTAAAGCTGTTGCGGACGCTCAACTAAATCTGTCCACTGACCACCTGTTTTACAAACATAACGCATCCTTAGATACTCAAACACATGCAAGTACGAGCGTCTGAACGACAACCAGCGCGCGCGGACGCCGTCTACGTCGAGATCAGACATGTCATATGCTTGAATTATCACACATAGCTCCCACAGTGACGTACACTCACTCGATTCTGTTATAACGTCAAACGTCATCGCAGATGTAGGCAAACCACGAAAACAGCAAACAGAAACGACGAAAGAGAGTGCACGGCGGCGGCTGCAACAACGCACGCCGTCGAAAGTCTCCAGCTTTTCACCTTACCGGCAAGGCGTGTCCAACTTAAGTGTCTACCGCGGACGCGCTGGAAACATCGTACTATATCTGCATCTTAAACTACCGTCTTTAAGCTAACGAAAACCATTATATATACGCGCCTAAGTGTTCTGTGCACAGACTTTTCTTAAATGCGAAGCATTTCTTAGCGAACCCTTGGTACTTTCAGCGTTTCTATCTATCTATCTATCTATCTATCTATCTATCTATCTATCTATCTATCCATCTATCTATCTATCTATCTATCTATCTATCTATCTATCTATCTATCTATCTATCTATCTATCTATCTATCTATCTATCTATCTATCTATCCGCCTACGTCTGGGTACTCTCATGATCGCCTCCTTAACTTGGTGTAGACCAAAATTGGCATGGGAGGGTATGATGATTTGACGAATATGACTGTCGGGTCATGACATGAATACGTGAAAATCCTGTTGCGTACGTCGTCAAACCCTTTCATCCAGACACGTGTGGCACATACCCGCTTACCACGGGCCGCGGTGTACGGAAGCAAAACCGCCATTTGGGCTAGTTGGTATCGATTCATCTTGAAGGTAAAGAAGGGGAGGCGCAAAACAAAATAAGGACACACATGCTGCACAGGTGATTGACTGCTTATGTCTACCCAGAAGCGGCGAGAACAGACATTGGTAGTTTAAATGCGAGAGCGTTAAGAAAAGTCGACATCGGCAGCGTTGACCCGACGAATGGAAAGAATAAAAGTTAGGATCCCAGCAGGAATCGAACCCAAGCATTCTGCGTGGCAATCAGCTATTGTACCACAGAGCCACGCCAGGTCTATAAGCTGGTTTGGAAAAACAGCATATGCAGGCTTAATGTCGGTGCAAACGTCAGTTGTGGTTGTGTGCTGGCTATCTAATTTACAAGAAAGGAATAAAGACTACATATGTACTCCTACGATACAGGCTTCATACCAGATTAACGTCTTGTACAGCAACGTGCATAACGGTGTCAATTCGTTAACTGACATGATTCGAAGTAGTAGGCGCAATACGTGTGCAGTACCAACAATCATGCAACAGTCATGCAATACCAACACGCCCGGTTGCTCACTCTCACATCGTTAACTGACAGCTTTAGTTGGGCATCCCAACAGCCCCGCGAACGCAGGTTGCTGTTGGAAATGGCTGGCAGTCTACTTTCGCAAAGCTTCTGCACTCGCCCAGCGAAAGCTGTAGAATTAGTACCTACGAAAGCAGTATACTCACCGTTAGCAGGCGCACGTCGTCACTTCGAGCACGGAGCCTAGCGTCACCGCCACCCAAGATGCGCATGTTCACTCGAACACAATATTACAAGACAGGCAAGTGACGCAAACCGCGCAACCAACGCAACGCATTCCAAAAGACCGAGGTGACTGAGAGAGGAGGCGGAGGCGCCGCGCCAGGCCGGCTCCGGAACGGCAAACGCGCTATATGTACGGCGTATACGGCGGCGTCTTCATCCCGGAAGCCACTCGAAACACACTTCACGGGAGTCTAGTGACTCTTTCAGAATAGCGAACTCTCTAATTCTGCTTCTACCTTCCAAAAGGGGTCAAATGGACACCCGATGAGAGTCACGGTGCCATGACCCTCTTTTGACTCTTTTTGTTTATTAGAGTATACAGTAAAATGAAGTTTCTACTACTACTCACGTGATGATGAAGATGCCGTCACTGACTAGGTCAAGGTGAAAACCCAGAGTCGTTTCGGAACCCGTACGGGTTCCTTGATCACACTAAGCAGGCAAGAGCCGTAAGTCTTGCGGCTCTTTGCGTAACAGCCGTAAGAGCCGTAAGCCTGGCGGCTCGTGCCTGCTTATAATCGGATACAACTTAAGAATACAGGAGAGGCCCCGCCCAGACGACCGAAGCGCAGCAGCCGATCGCCTCCGTGACTTTTCTTTATTGTGAGGTATGAAAAAGAAAGGAAAAAATATATAATAAAAATAAAACCTCGGCCTGCGCCATAATAATACTAAAGAAATAGTCCCGCTCGTGCACCCGCCGATGTTCTCCGAAGGCGGAGCCACCGGCCGTTCCGCTCATGACATCAGTCCCAAGTGCGCGCCCATTGGTGCAGGCTTGTGTTCATCCGCCTTTGAGAAGGAAATGCCGCTGCCTTCTAAAGTTGTATCCGACTGTAGTGTGATCAAGGAACCGCTACGGGTCCCGAAACGTCTGTGTGTTTTCACCTTGACTTCGTCAGCGACCGCATCTTCATCCTCATCATGATACCTGACCAGACGAACTTTCGTCGAACTCTTGACTACTGCTCACGCGACCAAGGAATGACGGCGTCATTGTCGCCATCGGATGGCATTGTCCCTTCTTGAAACGTGAACCGATCCCGAAAGTAGTGCAGCAGAGGTGAGCTGCAGAAAGCTTCACACGGTGGGTGGGGGGGGGGGGGGCGAAAATGCAATTGACTGAGAAAATCAAATTATTGACAGCAAAGCTGTTAAGGCTAGCCGTAATTTGTGCTGCCTACGGGTATGTGCCGTGTGGCCTACGCGAAAATTATCATCACGGAGATTGGGTAAATCGCACTGGTCCACAAAAATGAGGACGAAAACTATCGTCATCAAACGGGTACGCTGGTATCATGATAATCTTCATAAACGGGCATGTGCCTCAGAAATTGGGTAAATCCCGCTCACCACTGGTCCACAAAAAATGAAGAAGAACACTATCGTAATCTAACGGGTATGCGGAAAGGAGCCAAGCCAAAGAGTGAACTCGACAAGCTGCCGACCCACTCTACCGACAACCTAGCTACAACCAGCCTAGCTAGAACTAGAATAAGCAGTCCGTAGATCTATGAGAGGTGCGAACGTTGGGTTTCAGCGCGAGGTTCTGTCTCTGGAGTTTGGACATCCGTGTCGTGTCTGTGACTGTCCCTGGTTTAACTCGAAGCTCTATTCGCTGAGAATCAACGCAGAAACAACCTGCATCACCTAGCTAAGGCATAGAAACAACCTAGAAGCAATCAGATCAGTCTTCAGATTTCGTCCGTTTGGCTGTTTCCAGCATTGCGCGGCTTTGTGCAAACTTCGCCCATTTTTTCTGTCAAGGAGCCAGCAAGATAACTAAAAGAACAAAGCTAATTTATTGCTAAATATATCACGTTCTCTCTCCAATATCTTACAACAAAGAACAACGCTAGTGGAATAACTTTCACTCTTCTGGGCATACGTTATCACTTGGCATAGAAAACTGAGCTAGTTGGCCTGGATTCACACTGTGCAGCGCTCACAAAAAAGACGAAAGAAGTTCACACGTCATGCACCGACTCTCAATGCAAGTTTCATGCAGAAAACTCGAAAAAAAAACATGGTTGATCCCTCCGTCATAGGAATTGGTATAACACGAAAGTGAAACGTTTCCTCGCAGAAGTAGTTGAATGTTTATTATACAATGATATACGAGCCTGCACAGTGTCTACTGGTGTTCGGCAGCTATAGCACCGCTTGATGTGCACGCACCCACGTTGACGCCCGATGGCACATGTTCATCGAGGACTAACATCCATGAACATGACTAAACCGTTCTGGTAGCTGTAGTAGTTAACATACACCTGGACACAGCATATGGCGAATCCCGCACGAACATGCACATAATAAACACTAACGCGACATGCACAGATACCAATGCAGGCATACGTTCGCATTTGCTCTATATACTTAGCGTTAGCTAAGGGGGTTGTCAACTTTTTTTCCGACAGAACACGTATCAAGATAAGAGAGTACATGCGCGATTTCGCTCTGAAGCCTTAACGCAGGTTCCAAGCGACGAGGATTCGCTGACCAGAAAATTCGCTGGAGCCAACATTCAGACCAGATGAATTTCGTTGTCATGAAGGTTACAAAGACAAATCCCCTACGCGAAACGATGGCTCCAGTGAAGTTTCCTATTCGACGATTACTCATCACATACTCGCCACGTACACTGTCATTTGTTTTGGGACTTATTCGTTGTTCATTGTGTATCTGTGTCTCGCAGAATGCCTTCTCTGGACGAAGTGGATATTCAAGGATTCCGTGCCGCAGCACTGCATCGATCACTTCGTGGACACGTGCGGCGTCGTGCCTCCAGCGCACAGCAGAGACCTCTGCCCTGACGGAGAAGGGGACTACTAGGTCTACGGGGGCGATATCAGGCATCCGAGATAATAAAAGGGTTCTGGGAACCTTGGAGGCCGTCATGACACGTTGCACTGAGTGAGTGAGTGAGTGAGTGAGTGAGTGAGTGAGCGAGTGAGTGAGTGAGTGAGTGAGTGAGTGAGTGAGTGAGTGAGTGAGTGAGGGAGGGAGGGAGGGAGGGAGGGAAGGAGGGAGGGAGGGAGTGAAGTCAACTTCAACAAATCTAGAGCTTCACGTTCAGTGGCAGGAACGTGCCAGGGATTTTTATCGGGGGGGGGGGGCACTTGCTGAAAACCTTGACTGTTTGAGAAAAACACCTATTTTTATTCTTTATTTTGGTAAAAACACCTACTTCACCAAAATGTTCGAGGGGAGGGGGCCGGGTCCACAGGGCGCCGCCCCCCCCCCCGCCCCCCCTGGCTACGGGAGTGTTCAGTAGTAACAGGCCACAGCATCTTTGGTCCACGTGCAGGTAAAAAAATAACGTTGATATCTTCAATAAATTGCTGACAACAAGGTCGCTTTGACTAGCACCTTGCAAAGAGAAAAATGTGTGTGAAAGAGTGTTCTTTTTTCCGTCGTGGTGCAGTAAGCGAAGCCCAACGCACGTCGACCTAAGCTAACATGAAAAAACATACCGCCTGTTTCTCCGACGACCACCGCAGGTCGTTACATATAAGATGGACAACATAGTTTTTAAACATCAGGCACGTGTCATTATTCCAAACTTTAAATACGAATTGAAAGTTTCTTGTTAGGCGATTCGTATTCGACTCATTGGTTCACTGTAGAGAGCTTTCAGATGATCTGATTTTGCGAATATCTGCTTGAAACTGAAGTGTATAATCGCTTCCAAGTGGGTTCTTACTTGAGATTTTTAGTTCTGCGTGCGTAGTAATAACATTCGCTTTTGCCGACAGGAATGTCACAAACGTGGAAAGTGTTTTTCTTTACGTAAGCTAACTGCTACGGTTAATTAAGGGGATAAAGCGCAAACCGTGCGGCTTCTCCCCTTAATTGACGACGTTTTGAAAAAGTGAATATCGGGTACCAGTGTTGATTATGAGCTTGTTGATGTCATCTTTACGCGGGATTCTCGATTCGCTGTGTCCAAATATATGTTGACAACTTCAGCTTCCACAACGCTTTAATCATGATCAGGGGCGTAAGTCGTCCCTGTGGAGACGTGCCACTAGGCCTCAACATGGGTGCATCCACGTCAAACGGTGGATGCACCCATGTCCTTGTTTAAAGTCACGATGTCTTGTATGTAAAGCGATGCTAGAAACAGACAAGGCAACCAGCACACACTCCAAGTTTTCGCTTAACATACGAGGAAACCTAACATGCGATTCCTCTAATGTGGTATACCTACTCGAATGCAACGTGTGCAGTATGCAGTACATCTGACAAACAGAAACACCATTTAGGATTCATTTCAATAATAACAGAGCCCATGCGAAATCAGCCCCAAGTCTACCTCTATCAAAACATCTCAACCTTCCCGACCATGCATTCGACAAACTATCAGTAACAACTCTTAGAAACGGGATTTAAATCAAACCGAGAACTGAACAACGAGAGTCATACCTCAATCCACCGATTTAACACCATCGAAAGAGGAATAAATGAGAATCCGGGTACACTTGCAGCAATTAAAGCATTAGAAAACAATAACGGCAATAATGACAATAATAACTGAAGAGTTCACGGCACTGCAGCTGCGACGATCACTGGACAGCTGAAAATACTTCCAAGTGTAACTAATTTCTAAGTACAGCTGTCATCTGTTGCTGTTTCTATCTTACTAACCAATCAATTGTGTCAAGCATGACATGTCTGACAGCACCCTTGTGCACAATCAGGAGCCCCCGACTGCGGAATCCAGGAGCGGGCAAAAATTGACATTGCGCCCGCTTGCTAGCCTTTCCGGCAATACGCGGTGGCCCCCCTTACGGGGACGAGACGTCAACGTGGCACTGAGTAGTTAAAGGCTTAACTTCTTAAAAAAGCTCCTTTTTTCCCCACACCGCACCGGGGACGAGACGTCCACGGGGCACTGAGTAGTTAAAGGCTTAACTTCGTAAAAAAGGTCCTTTTTACCCCACACCGCACCGCCGGAGCCACGAGGCGCTGCCTGGTCGGGAACAATACGTTAATGGAGGGAAGGATATGCAGGCCGCGGACATCTTAAAAGTGATCGTCGGAGGGGTGGAAGGGGGCGGCCGGAGAAAGGGGGGGGGTCTACATCATGTTCTCACTTTTTTTTTCTTTTTTTTCTCTTTTATTATTATTATTATTATTATTATTATTATTCCGCGTACCCTCACTCCTCTAAGATTGTATAAAGCTGAGCACCAACAAACTGTACCCTCATTCCTGATGAAGTCCAGACTCTGGCTGAAACGTCGAAATAAACAACGTTGTGACTCTTCACGGAGGATCTACTTGACTACTTGCAACGCTACGGCCACTCCACCACGATGCCTGCCTACTCAAGACCGGCCACAGGCGCACCTCCAGTTGAGCAGCTCTCACGAAAGTTTCCTAAACATCCACCCACCACAGCCATCATAGGAAACTCACAAACAAGGTATTTGCACCGGCATTTCAACCCGCATGACAGAGCAACACCTGCGATCATTACGATACCCGGAGCCTCCACATTCGACATCGAGAAAGAGCTGGCCGGAATACCACGATCTGTGACCACGCTCGTCTTCCACGTCGGTACCAGCGAGCTGGCGTCGTACGGACTAGACGAATCGCTACGCCGCCTTCGTCGCCTGGTAAACAACACGCTACGAACACGCCAGGAACTTGAAAGACTCGTCGTTTCATGCGTGCTGCCACGTTATCCCAACCAACGCCTGGAAAGATCGAACGAACAATCCGTGCACCGCTTCAACCGGGAGGCTCGTCAATTCAACGAGACAGTCAAGGCCTACTGCCGAAGACCCAGCAAGGTGTCATACGTCGACTATCAATTCGAGCAGTTACCACCAAGACGTTTTCTTGCTGCGGATGGGCTTCATCCGAGTTTTATGGGTGTCGCGTTGATTGCCGAAACCCTGAAGAGCGCACTCGGTCGCGGAGACCTCGAAGCTACCACGGGGTGGTCGACTCAACCTACCGCTCCCGTCAATATTCGTTCATCACAACAAAACACCCATGACACGAACCCTACATATCAACATGTTCCCGGAGCTCCGCACCCACCCAACATCACAGCCGAGTTCCCGACGATCGGCGAAACTGTGACACCCGCACGCCCCAAGCACCCCCTCACCATTATCAACAGCGCACCACTACTAGGGGGGAATGTCTGCTGGACAGCCAAGACGCGCTCCTCTATTGCGGACAGCGAGACCAGAAGAACTACACGACAGCACCACTACGCCACTCCTCAAAGGGAAACCTGCCGAACTACGAAGCCGCGTCCCTCTATTGCGGACCCCGGGACCGGAACTCCCAACGAACACAGACATCCTGCACTCAACGATCGCCGGGAGCCCAACGCCGGAATCCTCCCTACAACGACGAAGGCCTGCCGGACATAACTACAATCTGCGGACTTCATCAGTGCCATCCCCGCACCCAAAAGAAGACTGACCTCCAAAATGTAAGTCCAGTTCATCGCTTCTCAGTTGCAGTGCCACCTTTTTTAAAGTACGAAAACTCGCGGACAAACGAATTAGACATGAATTGCATAAATCAACACTGCAAGTGTACCTTGGTGCTAGAATAGCCCCCAAGGGTATGACACTCTCCCTCATACCAGCCGCTACAAACCTCGATGAACACGACCAAATAACATGGAAAAACGTCCTCCTTGAGGCATCTCTTAAATTAACAGTAATCGCTCTCAATCACAGTGATAAGCAGATAAAGAAACTGGTCGCTATGACCAACACCATTCTCCGCCATAATAACACTTTATCGAACGATGAAATCACCCTGTTAACAGAATTCGAACAGAAGAAATACCAAGCCATCATGACCACTAAAATTCATAAACTCAAAAGAGACCATGTCCCCAACCCCGCGTTTCCTGAGATAATCCCATACCACTACAACACCACCACCCAGGAAACCACTAACGGTACAAACGAGCACCCATCTATGAACACACCCTGTGACACTGTGATTGTAAACCTATCGGATACGAATTTGTCACCTGACGAAGAAAAACTGCTATCCAAAGGACTAAGCTTCTGCCCAACCACGAAACGTTTTGACGAATTTCACTTGCTCCGAGACCTCGACAACTTCGCTAGAAGTTTGAGGTTGCGCGAATATTTCTTGGACAGGCCTTCTAACCACGAAAACATTCACCGTCGTAGAACAAATGATTGGACACCGAACAGTAACCGAGACAAGTGTCTGGACCTTTATATCACCGCAGTACAGAAAGATATAGTACATGAATACCACAGACAGAAAGGAAAGCGAGAAAACTTGACAAAATCTGAAAAAATGAGTATGAGAAATCTGGCATCTAGGACAGACATAACAATAAAACCCGCTGACAAAGGAGGAGCAATTGTAGTCCTTAATACAACCGACTACTTACAAGAAGCATACCGCCAACTAGACGACTCAAAATTTTACGAACGCCTCCCAGGGATCCGACAGACGAATACAAACGTATCGTATCAACAGAACTAAAGAAACTGTTGGACGCAGAAAGGATAACCAACACTGACCACAAACTAATGCGAGCGTCATACCCTCGTCCAGGTCGCTTCTACATCCTCCCAAAAATTCATAAGCCCGGTAACCCAGGTCGACCAATCATATCAGGCATAGGTACAATAACTGAACCCATATCAGGGTACGTGGACAAATTAATAAGCCACATTCCATGCACTCTCGCGTCAGTACGTAAAGGACACCACACATTTTCTTCGAGACATTGCAGGTCTGTGTGTGCCGAAAAACTCGTACTTGGTTACTCTTGATGTGTCCTCATTGTATACAAATATTCCTCACGATGACGGCATAGCTGCATTACAAAACATGTACACAGACCATAGACAACCTGACACCCCAGATTTCTCTGCAATCGCAACTTTGACGAGGATGGTCCTAGAATTAAATTCATTTGAATTTAACCAAGAGTATTTTCGACAAATTAGCGGGACCGCTATGGGCACCAAAATGGCACCCAATTATGCCAACATATTTATGGGAAAGCTAGAATCCGAATTTCTTGCACAAAGTTCCTTGAAACCACTGTTATACAGAAGATACATAGACGACATCTTTCTTATTTGGACCCACAGCGAGGATGAACTTCTCAATTTTATCGACACTTACAACGCTGTACATCCAAACATACACTTCACACACACCTACTCGCAAGAAACCGTAAATTTTCTTGACGTTACCGTAACGATAGAACAAGACAAACTTTCTACAACCCTATACCGCAAACCAACGGATCGACAACAATACCTCTATTACCAGAGCGATCACCCGCGCCACTGTAAAAACAGTATTCCATACAGCCAGGCTCACCGGTTTAAGCGAATCTGCTCAAAAGACGCTGATTTTGACACGAACTCACAGAGGCTAAAACTTATGCTCGATAAACAAAAATACCCCTCACATGTAATTGAGGACGCCGTTCAAAAAGCCAGAAAACTGAAGCGTGATGACTTACTTATGAAGCGGCCACCGCAACAAGACCCGCAACGGACAAACCTCTGCTTAACTTACAGCACGAACTTTCCCAATGTAAACAAAATCCTTAAACGACATTACAACATTCTGGAACAAAGTGAACGTCTGAAACGCGCATTTCCATCCGCCCCTGGCGTCGTTTACCGACGACCACGCAACCTCAAAGACACACTTGTGCACTCTCAGATCAATACTTCACCCCCTAATAATTCATGCCGACCTTGTTTAAAGTCACGATGTCTTGTATGTAAAGCGATGCGAGAAACAGACAAGGCAACCAGCACACACTCCAAGTTTTCGATTAACATACGAGGAAACCTAACATGCGATTCCTCTAATGTGGTATACCTACTCGAATGCAACGTGTGCAGTATGCAGTACATCGGACAAACAGAAACACCATTTAGGATTCGTTTCAATAATCACAGAGCCCATGCGAAATCAGCCCCAAGTCTACCTCTATCAAAACATCTCAACCTTCCCGACCATGCATTCGACAAACTATCAGTAACACTCTTAGAAACGGGATTTAAATCAAACCGAGAACGTGAACAACGAGAGTCATACCTCATCCACCGATTTAACACCCTCGAAAGAGGAATAAATGAGAATCCGGGTACACTTGCAGCAATTAAAGCATTAGAAAACAATAACGGCAATAATGACAATAATAACTGAAGAGTTCACGGCACTGCAGCTGCGACGGTCACTGGACAGCTGAAAATACTTCCAAGTGTAACTAATTTCTAAGTACAGCTGTCATCTGTTGCTGTTTCTATCTTACTAACCAATCAATTGTGTCAAGCATGACATGTCTGACAGCACCCTTGTGCACAATCAGGAGCCCCCGACTGCGGAATCCAGGAGCGGGCCAAAATTGACATTGCGCCCGCTTGCTAGCCTTTCCGGCAATACGCGGTGGCCCCCCTTACGGGGACGAGACGTCAACGTGGCACTGAGTAGTTAAAGGCTTAACTTCTTAAAAAAGCTCCTTTTTTCCCCACACCGCACCGGGGACGAGACGTCCACGGGGCACTGAGTAGTTAAAGGCTTAACTTCATAAAAAAGATCCTTTTTACCCCACACCGCACCGCCGGAGCCACGAGGCGCTGCCTGGTCGGGAACAATACGTTAATGGAGGGAAGGATATGCAGGCCGCGGACATCTTAAAAGTGATCGTCGGAGGGGTGGAAGAGGGCGGCCGGAGAAAGGGGGGGGGGCGAGGGTCTACCTCATGTTCTCATTTTTTTTCTCTTTCTTTTCTTTTATTATTATTATTATTATTATTATTATTATTATTATTATTATTATTATTATTATTATTATTATTATTATTATTATTATTATTATTATTCCGCGTACCCTCACTCCTCTAAGATTGTATAAAGCTGAGCACCAACAAACTGTACCCTCATTCCTGATGAAGGCCAGACTCTGGCTGAAACGTCGAAATAAACAACGTGGTGACTCTCACGGAGGATCTACTTGACTATATATATATATATATATATATATATATATATATATATATATATATATATATATATATATATATATATATATTATATATATATATATACATATATATATATATATATATATATATATATATATATATATATATATATATATCGCTTCCTCTTCTATCTTTCTTCCCTGTCGTTCTATCGTTTGCTGTCTTCCTTTCTTTCTCCACTTCTCTCTCTCTCTCTCTGCATTTGTTCTCTCGCCCATCAGAGTTATTGCATCCCACGCCGGCCAAATCGGCGCACGTGTTCTGGGAACGAAGCAGAATAAGAAGAGAGCGCGTGCCGGTTCATGATGATGATAGTTTTCTGGTGTCGCCACACAGCAGAACGAAAAGCTTAAGAGCTCCGCTGTAAAGCCGGGACGTAAAGCGTCGTGTGGTCGCTTGCCATAACGATGCTGCATTCAACATTTTCACGTCATTGACGATATTCGCAAACTATTTCACGGGCGCTTTTACTCACGTGTGACGATTCATCAGACTCTGTCACATTATTACCCATATACTCGGGCACTAGCGACCACTAACATAAGAAAACTGATGCCACGCAAGCTTCCATCCCGCTTTGCATCTACTAAAGTGCTGCTTTCTTGTTTCATCGCTGGGTCGCTGTCGCGATGCAACAAATAGCGATCGCGTCATATTTGTTCCTCATTATAATATTAGGCAGTGCCTGTAGACTGTACACACCGATTTTCTACAGCTAATGATCATAAAACAGTTTGCAGCTTCAAGCGTAGGATGAAATTCTACTTTAAAAGAGCTTCTCTATGAATTATTGGCGTTATACTAGCACTCTTCTTTTTCTCAAACACCTGCAATAAATGATCGCCGATATTTGATTATGTGACCAAATGTCACTTGGCTGTTCCAAGTGATATGAAATTGTTTTTGTGTTTCTTGCCTGTAAAATTATTTAATGTTATGTTTTTTTATTGTAACATGTCTTTCTCATGTGTTTGGATATGTTAGTAACTGTACAGTATATTGGGAGCCACTGTCACGAATTGCGATTGAAAGACCTAATCGCGATAACAGTTTCTCCTCTAGTCTTGGCTCTAGGGCAAATACGGTCGTATTGCCAGAAGCAATTAACTTCACTTTAGCCAGAATATCTAGTTATTGATCTTATCATATCCATCGAACGGCGCGTATTTTTCACGTCACTCACTTCCAGTCTTCAACTTAAGAATCGCGTAATGACAAGCATGCAAGCATATTTCTTCTCGCTTACTATATGGGCCTGACTCGGTTCTGATTAAGTTTCTTGTTGTGTGTTATAGACGTAATAATATTTGTTGGGTTTTACGCTCCAGAACTACGATGCGATTGTGAAAGACGCCGTAGTTGAGAGCTCCGAAAATTTCGACCGCCTGGGGTTGTAAGTACGCGCGCCTCTAGCATTTCGCCTCCAGCGAAATGCGGCCGCCAAGGCCGGGATTCGATCCCGCGACCTATCCAGCGTGTGTCCTAGACGTAGCGAATGAGTAAGTCCACGAGCGATAAGGAGGAGATACTCAACCAGATGCCCGCGTAGACTCTGCGATGAGTAAGTCCGAGTAACTCCGAGATAGTCGAACAAATGCACATTGGAGGAGTGAGACGGCGTGCTACCGTGTTCACGGAACGAAACGCGATATCAATACTCTAACAATTATGACTGGTGCTCAGATTGTGAAACCACGTGGCGACGAGTAGCCACTTGCCTCGTTTTTTTCTTGTCAGGTGTCACTGCATCTATTGCACTCTAGCATTCTTTCTCTTCTCGATTTCTTTTTTTCTAAGAAGTTTAACCATCGATTTCTACAATGTACAGTTTACTCAACCCGTTTGTGACAAGTCCGGCTTGGTCGAGCTCTTCGCCACATTTTTACAGCTGAGCTGTGAAGCTTTTAGTCATGCCGCGTGGCGAGACCAGAAAACTATCATCATCATGAACAGGCACGCGCTCTCTTCTTCGTGTTCTGCTTCGCTCCCAGAACACGTGCGCCGATCTGTCCGGCGTGGGATGCAATAACTCTGAGGGGGCGAGAAAACGAGTACAGAGAGAGAGAGAGAGATCAAGAAAGACAGAGGATGGGAGCAACAGACAGAGGGAAAGGGAAGAAAGAGAGAAAAGCCTAGAAATAGAGAGAAAGAAATAGATAGAGGGAGAAAGAGATAGAAAGAAACAAACACAAAAAAGAAAGCCAGCTAGATAGAAACGGAAAGAGAGAAAGAAATAGAGAGAGAGAGTGAGAGATAGAAGAAAGGGGGAACGAGAAATAAAGAGAGAGAGAAATATACAAAGACCGTGAAAGAGAAAGAAATGGATAAAGAGATCAATAAAGAAATAGACATAAACTCAGGCAAAAAAGACCTACAAAAACAGAGATAGAAAAAAGATAAAGAAAAACAGAGAAAGAAATAGATGAAGAAAGAAAGAGAAAAATAAAGAAAGAAGGCAGGCCGCTCAGCTCCGCACTTCTTTCAGGCTTGACACCACTAGTGCGAAGCTGGGACTATAGATGGGTGGCGAGGGGTCTCCCCTGCATCTTCTCTAGACCTAAATAAAGTTCACTCAGCCTTAACTTTTTTAAACCAATTTTCGAAATGTCGTTTGCTTATAACTGTCACCAACGAGTTTTGCACTTCCATCCACTTTGAATTTCAGCATTTCTGAGAAGTGGATGGCTTGTGTTTGTCTTGCTACATCAACATCTTAAAATTCCATCACAAATGAATGAAGGAAAGAAGGTGACTTTTAAGGGTTCGTTTTCCTTTGTTAGACACAATATTAATGAGGATGATTCCACGTAAGATCGAACAATCGATGGCTGGTCGACCTCTCAAATTTATTTCAAAATTTTATATAAATATTGCCTGATGAGTGGAAAGAAGAGATCCGCAATTTGTTTTGCCGCCAAAAATTTTTTCGAAGCATAGGAAATCAATAATGACGAAGAGGTGGAGTGGAGCACTCATCCGCTCTGCTGTTTTGGCCAATTTTCGTTATGAATTGCACAAAATATATTGAAGTTAGGTAGCTGAAATTTCTTTAACTAAATATATGCATGTTTTTGCTTCTGCTCAGGTATTTTTAGTTTTTATGTGTAGTGTAGATGTTTTTATAAAAAAAACTCAAAATTGGCCCAGGAAACGTTATTTTCTTTAGATTGAAGGTCTTTATCTCGAAAAATCCTTGTAGCAGAGTGACAAAAATTGCGCATTGTGTTCTTCGCATGCTTATCTACGACACTGCCGAATCTTATATCCATATAACTTTTCAGTAAAGAGATATGATCGGGCTAATTAAAGAAAACACCGGACAATGAAAACTTCTGACAATTAGAAAAAAAAACCATTTTTTCATATTTCTTAAACTTTGTCGACATATTTTCCTCCACATCAGCTTTCATAATCATTGAAAACATGTTGCATAATGTCGTTGCACTAATAGTTACGACCCCTCCAATGAGACCCTTAGGCAAGGATTGGCAATTCCGACTTCTTGCCCAGCAAGTGTATGAAATGCAGGCAGGATTGAATTGCTTTTTATTAAAGGCCAGCAGGTACCGAAAAAGGTGTCGCCGGCACTGAAGACGTTAAATTTTGAAATTATTTCGTCGCTGCAGCAGCCATACGGCCTTTTGTAATGGCTGGCTGGCTTTAAACAACCCAGTCGTTATGATATTCACATAATGTGACGCCCGATGGACTGTATGATTGTACCGCGCAATATTACTGCGATATTACATCTCGAACCGTGACACCTGTATACAGGACGCGTATGTTTTAAATGCGACGCATTTCTTAGCGAACCTCAGGCACTTTGGGCGTTCCTATCTACGTATCTATCTATCTAGCCGCCTACGCCTGGGCGCTCCTGGTCGTCTCCATAACTTGTTATATACCAAAATTGGCAGAGCAGGGGATCAGTGTATGACGAACACGTTTCACTGGTCATGACATGAATAACGCAAAATATCTGTCGCGTACGTCATGAAACCCTTTCTCTCAGTCACCGTGTGGCACATACCCGTACTCTGGTATGCGGGTATGTGCCACAGGTGATAACAAAGTCTCAACCAACACAGTAACCGCGAACACACACATTGACACGCAAGGAGAGTGATAATAATATTTGTTGGAGTTCTGCGTCCCAAAACCACGATATGATTATGAGAGACGCCGTAGCAAAGAGCTCCGGAAATTTTGACCATCTGGTATTCTATAACGTGCACCGAGATCGCACACACGGTCATCTAGCATTTTGCCTGCATCGAATTGCGACCCTCGCAGCCGGGATCGAACCCACGACCCTCGGGTTAGCAGCCGAGCACCGTAACCGCTACACCACCGCGGCGGACGCAAGAAAGCGAGGAAGCTGAAGACATAATGCCCCTGGAGAACGTTTAGCTACCATGCACTCGTTCATGTAGTCCGCAACGTGGACCACTTTGATTACGCAAAAACCGGGGTCATTGCTTCCTACAATACGTCTGCCGAGAGAACCAGGCCTCTCATCATTACCGGTGACTTCAACACTGATTTATCAAGACACCAACAACGCCTAGTCTTTATACTGCGTGAAAGACGGCTTGAATGTGGACAGGGCATCAAGAACCTCGCTGCCACGTCCAGGACAAGAGGCATGGATCATTTCACCGTAAGAGGCATCCAGGATTTCCACCAGCTGTGCTATTACCTCGCACTTGCCTACACTCGGACCCCCGTAGCCGCGATCAAGAACGGATCCGTTTAACAAGTCCAGTCCAGCTGCTGGCGCTCATTGATCACGATGATGATGACATTGTTCAAGAACTGTCAAAAACCCCTTCTACACATACACACGGTTTCGTAAAACGTGCGCGCGTTCGGACAAGTAGAACAACTGTAACGCAACTGTAACAACTGCAAGTGTAACGTACGTGCAGTGCGCCTGCGCGTGCCACTCGGCTGTGTGTATTTCCTGGGAAACTTTCCTGAATTAAGGTTCGTTGCGAGTAACGCCTCTCCTGTGCATATGTGTTTCTTCTTTGTGCTGTTCGGATTCGCGCTATTAGTATTGAAGAGTATAAGCACTACATAGCAGCTTACCGAGTCCGGTGTTGGTAACACCCATGTTGTTGTTGGCATCGTTTCGCAACTGTAAACAACTGGTTATACAATGCATATGCGACTCAACATATGAGTGTGTGTATACCACTTCCACATTTATCTAGCGTCATTCCGTAACGTTTCGCTCGATGTGAAAATTACGCCACGGTTTCGCGCATGCTTCCCATAACACCGATTCCCACGGTACGTGGGATCTGCCGAATTTTTTTGAAGCATGAAAGTTACTATTCGTGCAGTTCCGAGCAGAGGCGTGGCTGCGTGGTATACACATGCTTGCCACGCAGACGGCCTAGTTTCATATCTCACTCCGACCCAAAATTTTTATTATATTACTTTATTCGCAGCTTTCTTGACTTTTCGGTCACGGACAAGACGATGATTTTTGCCTAACAACCAACGACGCCGACCACCGGAATTTCTGCGAAACGAGCTCTTTAACGCTATCGCGTTAAAAAAACTTTCTGGCTGCGTTACTGGTACATACATTACAGCATAATCGCTGGTGGCCTTGTATGTTTCAAAATGTACAGTGTTCGTGTCGTACCCGTGGTCTGACATGAACAATAAGAACAATCGAGAATGTTCCCATAAATTCAGGCGTGAGCTGTGTCGAGGTAGAGCACATGACAGTATTGCTTGGTACAAGTCGGTCACATTGAAAAACGATGGTTGATCCTCCGTCATAGGAATCGGAATAACACGAAAGTAAAGCGTGCCTTTACAGAAGCACTGAATGTTTACTGTACATTGATATAGAGAGTGTGTACAATGTATATTGATGTCTAGCAGCTATAGCACCCGTTCAACGTGGATGCACCCACTTTGATGATTGATGGTACATCTCCATCCCGACAACTAACGTCCATGTTAAATGATTAAACAAACCCTTGTGGTAGCTGTAGTAGTTAACGGTGAAAGCGTAATCAGACAACGAGGTGTGACAGCCAGAAGAGCGTCGCATATTGTACGCAGAACTTGATCGCCATCCCGCGGCATGTTAAAATGTGATTGAACACTACGGCCGGACTAGAGGGAAACGTAAAGCGCGTCGTGCCTCCCCGGTAGCCTCCCCGGTAGTTTCTCAAAGATAATTTATCATAAGACGTTTTTGTTTATTGAAAATCCTATAAACGCAAATGCGACACAGATAAGACAGCTTCGTCACCTGCCTTGGAGATCTTATTTGAAATTTAAGGTGCCGTTAATAGCGGTACAGCAGAAATTTCATCGGTCATAAATTTGAAACACCCGCGTGTTCAGAGTGTCGTCAAAAGCGGTGCTATTGACCTCAGAAAACACATCTGCAGTCATGTCATCTTCGGTGTACAGCAACATGGCGGGCGAGGTGGAGGCAGCCGTGGTCTTCCGACTGCTGGTCAGGCGGAGCGGCCACTCGTGAGCCGAGGGCACGAGGGTGAGCAGAAGCAGCGACATCACCAGCGCGAACACCATAAATGCACAGCACAGGCAAGGTGTGAAGCTCGGGATCTCGTGTTGCGCCGCCTCTTGCAGCCGGTTCATCTCGGCCCTGCACAATCGTCAGTTCCCCGTTTTTGTCACGCCGCCGATGATGGAAAACAAGAAAAAGATAGCTAAAAACGTATCGAAACCGCTGGCGATTCTTTGATCTGCTTATCAGCGATAAAACCGAAAGTATATGCCTTTTTAAAACATGATCTAGGCTTCTGAAACATCATATCAGCAGATGTCCTCACGTCTTCTACCTGCAGCTTTAAGCAAGTATGGGTCCGTTGTGAAAAACGAGTTTATAGCGTCAATCTCAAAGGGATCGACAACCGGCCTGAATGTGTGGTTAGATTCTGGTGGAAACGAAAATGCCATGAATTATTCATTCAAGCATCCTTTCACACGCATTCAAGAAACCTTATCGCGATTTGAGCAGGATTATATTTTTAAATTGCGTTTAAATGTCACACACACACAAAATAACGGTATGCCCGGCCGCCTACAGCGGAAGAGCCTGGATGCTACACTATGCAGTCGTTCACTTTGCTGCACGTGCATAGTCTGATGTTTTTATGCGCACCATAATTAGTGCTCAAGATTAGAGTAGGTATGTTGTTATCCACCCCGCTCTATTCTGTGCTTCTTTCGAGGTGAAAAAAGAGTTCTCGCTGAGAAGTGGCGCTGTCTTCGCGGCAACTATAGTGGCAGATGTCGAGCTGTAGCGCATATACTGGCGGTGGGCACGCACGCGCAGCAAGCCACAGCGCACGAACACGAACCACTGTCGTTGCACTAAGGAAAACCGGTATTATAAAGGTTGGTTACCGGCCCCTTAAAGGGCAGTTTTCAATGCTTTCAAAATGAGCACAACTAATGCCAAAACGGCATGTTTGATGAATATTAGTTGTCAGCTTCAATAAAAAAAAATTACATCATCTCCCACTCAAGGGAACCATGAAGAGATGCGAAGCAGCACTGGGGGCGCACACCAAGTTTCCGTTACGTTCACTCGGCGTTTCCGTTAGTGTGTGAGGTTTGTATTTAGTGTTTGTGTTATCATTACGTCGTGTTTGTGCGTTGCTTTCCGCTAGCGTCGAGTGAACGAGTGGCGCCGACGTTGACGTTACAACTCATCTGAACGGGAGTGAAGCGAGAATGACGGAAAGCGACCGAGCGCACGCGTTTATATACACATGAAATTGGGGAGGGAGAGAAGAGAGTGTGTTACAGGCTGTATTTGGCTGCGCCGCGGCTACAGCGCGGGGTAGGAGTGGAGAGAAGGTGACCGAACACCTGTGTAAAGGAGGAGAGTGGGAGAGAGAGTAGGTGCATGCGCAGAGGAGCGCGGACCCCACCACCGACGCCGGACACAGCCCCGAGCAAAAGCTGCTTCGCATCTAAAACATGGCTGATCTCTCCGTCATAGGCACACGAATGTGTAACGCATCTTCAGAGAAGTAGTGTTTATTGTGTAGCGATATATGAGAGCTTGTACAATGTCTATTCGTGTTTGGCAGCTATAGCACCGTTTGACGTGAATGCACCCACGTCGACGCCTAGTGGTATATCTCCGTCGCGACGACTAACGCCCATGATCATGAATAAACCGTTGTGGTAGCTGAAGTTTTTAACATATAGCTGGACACAGCGTATCGTGAATCCCGGGCAAAGATGACATCAACAAACACATAATAAACACTGGTACTCGATATGCACTTCTTCAAAGCGTCGTCAGTTAAGAAGAGGAACTGCACAGCGTGCGCTCCCGAATAATTGAGTAACCTACACCTGCGCTCATGCATAGACTACCACACTACGCTTCAGCAACACCGGAGGCCGAGGTTCGTAGCTTGAGCCGCGAACGCGCGCAGGCGTTCCACGTCCCGCTGGCCTCTGTCTCGCTCCACCAAGGCACGACATTAGGTAGTTTTCGAATAGGGGCCCCAAACATTTTTGGGGCCCCAAAGAAATAGCGTCGGGGCCACTGCGCATGCGCGAGACAAAAACAGCGTTCGGGTTTTTCTTCGGGACGCTATTTCTCGAATTTAGCGGGAGCCCCAAAGCCTGCCCCAAAAAGCTTACCGTCAAGCAAACATGACGGCACCCGCTGAAGTGACGGCTCTTTGCCAAGACCACAGTGGACCTAGAGCTATGGGGAGCGCCCAAAGTGCCGCCGACCCTATTCGAAAACTCTTAGCTCCTGCTTGACCCAAATCGAGCACACGCAAAGAGCTTTGGGGCCCCTATTCGCACGTCGACATCGTCGCCTTTCTACAGCGCTTACTGCAGCAGTTTTTTAGGCGAAAGCATTTATTGTCTCATACTCGCGGCGTCCGTCCGTCTGTGCTCTGGAACGATGCCAGCTGTGGCCTCTCCATCTCACACTCTCTCAGCAATCACGGGATGGCACAGCGGTGCATAGCAAGAGTAACGCGTTGCGCAACTGTTGCGCAACGTGGCGGCGGCGTCCAGCGGGGGCGTCCGTCCGTCAACGCGCAACAATTGCGTGTTGCGCGACTGTTGCGACACGCAGTGGCGGCATCCAGCGGCGGCATCCGTCTGTGCCCCCTCACACTCTCTCAGCAATCACATGATGGCACAGCGCCGCGCGCGGCAATGCTCCTTCTTCAGCTGTCTCGTTGCAGCAGTCGAGTTAGTCGGATGGCTGTGTCATAATATATGCTGCGCGCGGTAAGATAGGCAAGAACAAAACAGTGCGCCGTGCGGTGGCGACTTGTGTGGCGACTTGTGTGGACTTTTGGATGTGTGCGCCGTGCGGGGGCGAATTGCGTATGTGCCGTGCGGTGGCGAAGAGGACGACGATCGTGTGCGCGGTGTGCCTCGAGACAGCGTGACCAGTGCGTGGGCCGTGCGCGAGAGTCGAATTCCAAGGCTGGGATCTCCTTCGCTGGGCGTCCGGTCCATGGGAGAAACCACAGCCCTACCTCCTGGTGCCTCGACATAACGGAGCGTTCCCGCTACGAGAAGATCGAGCCAGGGACCGTGTACGAGGCTGGGCCAAACCTCGACGCCGCGGGCAGACGGGCACACTCAGGGTTCGGCCCACGAGCACGCATGAGCCGAGGGCGTCAACCGTGGAGCGTGTCCCTTGGGCGCAGAGTTCCGGCATCAACGGCCGCGGAGTAGACCTCCGTGACATCACGCGCGCAGACCAAGCACCGAGCTACGGCATCGACAGATGGTCTACGCACGACGCCTTCGACTCGGCAACCCCGTCGGCTCCGACCACAAAATGTACGTCACTGCTTGACTATTTCGCGTAGCAGGCGTTAATGTCAATGTAACTTTCACTATTCGTTCAGTCCGTTTGTGTGTGTAAAGACGTCTTGCGTGTGCTTGTCCCCCTGCGTGCTGCGTCATTCTTTCTGGAGCGAATCCTGAACCCAAACACAACATCACAAACTGGCGAGCCTGCCAGGATTCGCTCAGTAACAGTGAAAGAAAGCAGTTTCGCTCGTGTACCAGCACACGTTCGGACTCGAACATGGACTTAGAAAAGCTTACCGCTATAGGCATTCAACTGGGGCTGACAGGCGCAGAACTGAGCAGGTGGATCGAGGCTCAGCAGGCAAAGCAAAGGGATGAGAGAGCTGCGGAACGAGAGGCACTTAAAGAAGCTGCGGAGATAGCGCGCTTAGCTGATGAGAGGCAGCGTGAGATCCTCCAGCTAAAGCTACAGCTTCAGGAAGGAGCTCGGAATGTACCTGCCACAGCTAATGACGTTCTGCCTGTACCCAGCACTTCATCACCGCTTAACCCACAGAAACTACTTCCTCTCTTCGATGAAAAACGCGACGACTTGCACGCGTACTTGCAGAGATTTGAGCGAGTAGCAACCGGTCAGGACTGGCCGCAAGAGAAATGGGCCCTTGCTGTGAGCATGTGCCTCACGGGCGATGCTTTAACTGTTATCGGTAGGATGACTGCCGCCGATTCATTGGACTACCTGAAGGTGAAGAAAGCATTGCTGCAGAGCTTCCAATTTACGGCGCAGGGTTACCAAGACAAGTTTCGCAAGGCAAGAGCTGTGGATGGCGAAACTGGAACGCAGTTAGCCGTAAGAATTGCGAGTTATTTTGATCACTGGATCGACATGGCCAACGTGTCGAAAACGTACGAAGGGTTACGTGACCATATAATCTCCGAGCAATTTCTACGCTGTTGCCAACCGAAACTAGTTATCTTCTTGAAGGAGCGAGAGGGCAAATCACTTGATGAGCTTGCTAAGCTAACTGATCGCTTCCTCGAAGCACAGAATTTGCCAAACATTGGAAAATGTCCCGATACCGGGAAGGATTTCGGTGGCAAACCTAATGAAGCGCCCCGAAAACCGCAAGTTAAGTGCATGCTCTGCAATCGTTTCGGCCATTCGGCTCCCGACTGTCGCAGCTCACCTAAACAAATGGTAATATGCAAGTCGTGCGGCAAACCGGGACACACAGCTGAAAATTGCAGAGGTCAGCGCTCAGACAACAAACCGACTTCGTCCTGTGCATTCACAGAAGCACAACCGACTGGACCTCGTCAGGGCAAAACAGCAAAGTGCCCACGAAAGCAAGCTAGCCGCTCCAATAACGACGACGAGAGCAGGAAACCCGCTGTACCTTTCCTAAGAGACGGGATGCCAGTAGTCGAAGGGCGATTGCTAGGACGAAAGGTTCGCGTGCTTCGGGACACAGGCTGCAATACAGCAATTGTCAGGCGAGAGTTAATTCCTGGGGAGTGCTTGACGGGCAAAACAAGCAATGTCGTTTTGCTTGATGGTTCAAGTAGTCGCCTCCCCGAAGCCATCGTACAAGTGAAAACGCCTTACTTTTCAGGCAACATAAAAGTGGCTTGGATGAACCACCCACTGTACGACGTGGTTTTAGGAAACCTTCCAGGCGTCAGAGGACCATACGATCCTGATTCTGACTGGGAGCGAGCAGTTGCGACTGAGGAAGAGGAGGAGTTGTGTAAAGAACCGAACGTGACCAGGAACCCTCCACAGGCTTCAAGCGTGGCTAAAGCCAAAGCTCAGCAACCAAAACACAGCAAGATGCGTCCCTTGTGCGTCCCAGAAGTTTTGTCGAGTGACATTACCAAAGCGCAACTGATTGAAGGACAGCAGAAGGACCCCAAGTTGAAATCGCTTTTTGCTAAGGTGAACAGAGAATATAAATCTGGAAAAGGCCACAGCTATGAATTCATGGAAGAAAATGAATTGCTCTACCGTCGTTATCGCCTTGCAACAGGTAGAACATTTAAGCAGGTGGTAGTTCCGAAGGCGTTTCGACGAAATATTTTAGAAGTTGCCCATGAAAACATCATGGCTGGGCATCAAAGAATTAGAAGAACAACCGATCGGATTTTGCAAGAATTCTACTGGCCTGATTTACACGGAGACGTAAAACGCTTCGTGAAGTCCTGTGACATATGTCAACGAACAACACCTAAAGGAAAAGTGGGAGTCGCTCCATTGGGCAACATGCCTCTGATCCGCACACCTTTCGAAAGAGTGGCAGTGGATTTGATCGGCCCCTTTTCACCAATGTCAGACCGGGGAAACCGATACGTTCTGACCTTAGTTGATTTCGCAACTAGGTATCCGAATGCTGTAGCACTTCCTGCAATTGATGCCATTCATGTTGCCGAAGCGCTTATAGAAATGTTTTCCCGCATTGGTTTGCCCAAAGAAATAGTCACTGACCAGGGAGCCAGCTTTCCCTCCGACTTAATGAAAGAGGTCAGTCGGCTTCTCTCTGTGAAGCTCCTCAAGACGACGCCATACCATGCCATGGCGAATGGCCTCGTCGAGAAATTCAATGGCACCCTGAAGATGATGTTAAGAAGAATGTGCCAAGAGAAACCACGATCATGGGACAGGTACCTCGCACCGCTGCTTTTTGCGTACCGAGAAGTACCACAGACAAGCCTCGGGTTCTCTCCCTTTCAGCTTATCTATGACCGTCATGTCCGAGGACCACTGACAGTATTAAGAGAGCTGTGGACGAATGAAGAACTCGACGGAGAAACACGGACAACATACACGTATGTCTTTGACTTGCGGAATCGGCTGGAGGAGACGTGCAAGATCGCGCACGAACAATTAAGAGAAAGCTCGCGCCAAGCAAAGAACATACTACGACAAGAAGAGTCGTCCTAGAAAATTGTGTTCAGGCGACAAAGTTCTCATATTGTTGCCTACTGACTCCAATAAACTTCTAATGCAATGGAAAGGACCATTCCCAGTAATGGAGCGAAGAAACGACGTGGATTACGTCATTGACGTGTTCGGGAAAAACAAGACATTTCACATAAATATGCTCAAGAAGTACGAAGAGTGTGAGCACAGGCAGCCCCAACAGGTGTCAGTTCTTCAAGAGATTGATGAAAACTCCACTAAAGACCCAGGAGACGAAGTGAATCCTATGCAAGTATTGAACCTGCATCGCACGCAATTTCGCACCGATGTCAACCTATCGACAGACCTCACCAGCAAGGGACAAAGTCGCCATGTATCGAGGGGCCCAGTATTCTATTCATGTTCGAAATATAAAAGGCTGGGACAACGTAGGAGCAATTACATGACTTTGTGCTTAACATGTAACAACAAATTGAATCGCACAAACTAGAAAGCGTACTGTGCATTAACTCTTTCTTCCAGCGCTTCTATCTTAGAATAGTTGCGAACAACTTTCTTGAAAAAGGGGGTATTGTCATAATATATGCTGCGCGCGGTAAGATAGGCAAGAACAAAACAGTGCGCCGTGCGGTGGCGACTTGTGTGGCGACTTGTGTGGACTTTTGGATGTGTGCGCCGTGCGGGGGCGAATTGCGTATGTGCCGTGCGGTGGCGAAGAGGACGACGATCGTGTGCGCGGTGTGCCTCGAGACAGCGTGACCAGTGCGTGGGCCGTGCGCGAGAGTCGAATTCCAAGGCTGGGATCTCCTTCGCTGGGCGTCCGGTCCATGGGAGAAACCACAGCCCTACCTCCTGGTGCCTCGACATAACGGAGCGTTCCCGCTACGAGAAGATCGAGCCAGGGACCGTGTACGAGGCTGGGCCAAACCTCGACGCCGTGTGCAGACGGGCACACTCAGGGTTCGGCCCACGAGCACGCATGAGCCGAGGGCGTCAACCGTGGAGCGTGTCCCTTGGGCGCAGAGTTCCGGCATCAACGGCCGCGGAGTAGACCTCCGTGACATCACGCGCGCAGACCAAGCACCGAGCTACGGCATCGACAGATGGTCTACGCACGACGCCTTCGACTCGGCAACCCCGTCGGCTCCGACCACAAAATGTACGCCACTGCTTGACTATTTCGCGTAGCAGGCGTTAATGTCAATGTAACTTTCACTATTCGTTCAGTCCGTTTGTGTGTGTAAAGACGTCTTGCGTGTGCTTGTCCCCCTGCGTGCTGCGTCATTCTTTCTGGAGCGAATCCTGAACCCAAACACAACATCACAGGCTCCCATGCGGCCCGGTGATGATTCCACGGCAAGCGGTTCGGAGAGGCGCCCCAAGAATGTAGATTCCTCCGATGCCATGGCATAGTCAGTCGAATGGCCACAGGCTTTCGCCACACACACTTTGGAATTTACAAAGAGTGCTTCAATTTCATTAGTCGGTGCTATCGCACTCCAAGCATCGACGGCAAAACACCGTTGATGCACGTGGAAGCTGCAATACTCCTACAACAAGACGTCACACGGTAACACGTAAAGAACGTAAATGCGTCTAGGGCAACTTCCCGATGCTAGCGTGGACAGTATTTCTCGCTGGCATCGAGATCGATGCTTTAACCATGGCCTTCAAAATTGCGTGTCAGTGCGCTGTCTCCAAGGTCACGCTTTAAGTCGTCGCCGAATCGTTCTCTATCGGCGCTAGTAAGTGTCATGCCGCAATACTTCACTTCCCCGCTCACAGACGCGGCACCACCCAGCGATGTTCCGTACTACGCCGAAGAATGCCCATTTTGAGACATGAGAATTCCCTATTTCGGGCATTTCCTCCTTCATGCTTTCCAAAAAATCGCAGCATATTTCCCTGTTAGTTAGTGTTAGTGTTACTAATGCGCGCAAACACACACGCACGCACACACAGATGTATAATGCATGTTTGTGACATTTTTATGACTAATAAGATCATGGCTAGCGCTTGCGCTCCAGCCAGGGTTGCCACTGACTTTCGAGAAAATGTCGCCAAAGGACGAGCAAAAAGTCGCCAAGAGTCGCCATTTTTTTTTAAATTTCGCCAAAAAAGTCGCCATCCTAGAAATGTGCGGCATACATAGTAATAAAACTTTCCACTCACGTATGGCCCGATAGAACACAGTACCATCCAAGACCGTTAAATTATATTGACGTTTCTCAATACCAGTTGTATCGCCCGCTACACCATGGGAGTGCATGGTGCTGCTTCTCCGACTAGCCGCAAGATGTGCGTAGTGGCGCAAGGGTGAATGAATGAAAGCGCTCGTGATATCCTTCCATCCCTTTCGGCTCGTTTCAAAGGTAAAGGTGTTGTAAACCTTGGGCGAAAACCGTGAAAGCGCTGTTTGTAGACAGCTTTACGTACCCTTATATGAATTAAAAGGATTAAAAGGTTCATTGACGGTAACACGACAGAATTCTTGCAGGAACCGATCATTAGTGAGGCTTACACTTTTTAAGTGTGAACTGATATGATAAAGGACGCCACCGACCCTTTCTTATAGTCACTTATATCTACACGTGTCAATCCGATGCGTTAATAATGAACAGGTAGACAATGTAGAATGTTTATAGCAATTGTTTTCATTGCACACGCTCACCGAGAACAGTGGAAAATGCCTCGATAAATAAGCTAAATTGGGGGTACTGCAGCAGTGAATAAGTCGCCAAGCTATTCAGAACAGTTGGAGCTTTGGCGGAACAAATGGTCGGAACACGCGGCCAACCCGCCGTCTAGCCCCTTCAGAAGCGAAACTTTAGAGAAGCTTAAACCACCTAAAGCCATAAACTTAGTCAAACACTGCCCCCTCGCGGTTTGCGAGGCAGTCCGCTGACTTACATTTTGCTAAAATGTCGCTGGGGGACATTCGAGTACCTGCTGCATTTAGATGAATTGAGGAGATACACGCGAGTTACAGGACGGACATACCGAATGACGCGTAATGTGCACGTTCTACTCGTGGCTTTAAAACCAAGAAAAATACAGGGAATGTTGCCGCTCATTCGTTGGGAAGACACTGAACTTAGGATGCATTACTCAGTGGAGACCTAAGACGAAAATCGCCAAAAATTCGCCATGTCGCCATTCATTATTTTAGGTCGCCCCGGCCCTCTCAAATTCGCCAATTTGGCGAAAAGTAGCCACCATTGGCAACCCTGGCTCCAGCACAACACAAAAGCATGGTCTTCGTAGCTTATGTGCTGTGAGTACACTGTAAATACGTGGGTATTGAGTCTAACATCTGGAATGAACAAAAGATCACTCCATATAATTGCAGGAAACAAATTTTAAGGGCTATGCCTTTGCGTGCTGGATGAGCCAGAAGTAAATGCAGAAACTGATGAAGCGACGCACACAAGACACCACCATGCGCACATAACATGGAGAAAACACACCGCTTGCAGTAGTACGGATAGCCAAACTAGTTGGTACGAATGCATAGTGCAATGTGTGATGCCTAGTGCAATGTGTGTCTCGGGGCTGTGACTGGGAAAGTGAGAACATTTTTTATGTTTTGTGTTGGACGGAGTCACTGCGCATGGCCAGTTGTTTGTTTGTATGCATATGTATGTGTTTCCGAAAAAATAAACGTCAGTTGAAAGTTAGCGCTTGTATCGTCTTTCTTGCCTCTGTCTCTGTGTTTTGTGCGCTATTGCACTATACGCCGCTTGTGTATGCGTCATTTTTTATGTGTGCGTGATTGTGTCTTTTGTGCGCTGCTTCATCAAATATGACTCACCAACTAGCCCATTATTACATTATAAGCAACCAGCTAAGCCGAAAGTGCACTGTGACCGCTTTGTTTTTGTCGTAATAGGGGAATTTACCAATCCTAAAATTCCCTGCCATATCGCTAAGTTTCCCTTTTTCTCTCTCGTTCAAAATGACGGCTGAAAATTCCCCGAAAAAGGGAAAATTCCCTGCACGGAACATCAGCGGCACCATATTGCACTGCCAAGCCCAGCCAACAGAGAGCACCGTCATGTGTGAGATATAAGGCGTGTTTGTGGAGTGGCGTGCGTCTGCATCGGTAGTTTTGTCGGTAGAGCACCGGGCGCTGATCGTCGTGATCAAGAAGTCGTAGGTTCGATTTCTGGTGGGGGAACTTTTTCTAACAGCTTCCTTTCTCATCCGTTAGCTTACATTTTGTCAACGTCATATCCGTGACGGAAATACGTCACTAAAGTCTTGGTAGACCTCGGCATAAAACACTTCCGTGTTAAAGAAAACCGGCTCAGTCGAGTAACAATTTCATACCTGCACAGAGCGATCACACGACGCCAGATAGCGATATGGCTTTCAACAGTATACGCTCTCGCAGCAGCGACCACGTGCGAAAATCATGTTGCCACGCGATCAGCTTCGATGAAAATCGTGTTTAAACGTGTCCTCCAGGATCGACATATATCTCATGCGGTGAAGCGGAGGCCACGGCTCGACGGCTTGTTAATCATGACTTGTGGGAAGTTTGAAAAATGAACGGCCGCTATAGCACGCAATGTCTCGGTACTCGGTGACTCGGTCATGCGATTTCTACCACTTTGGGTTCTTTAATGTGCTCTTCAATTTAGGTACATGAATTTCCTTGCATTTCGCCCCATCGATATGCGGCCGCCATGGCAAGAAATCGAACCCGCGCCCTTGATATAAGCAGCGCGACACACTACCTACCATGGTGCGTCTCTTCCCGCCTCGGTCACTGCGAGAGTCTGCGGTCTTTTTCATAGCGGTCGCCGGGTGCGACAGTCTTTCTTTCTTAATGCGTCCGGCATCTTTAAGGGCCTTGGAGGCAACACGACCTTTTGGAAATGAGGGTAAGAGTAAGACAGACAATCCTGGCGCAGTTCTTGCATTCATTTTATTTTTCCTTCGTAAGAAAGGAGGTGACGGAATTAAAAGCCACATCCGCGGCGTGAGAAAGGCCCAGCTCCCTCTTACAAGGCAGTGCGGTGGTGGCATTGACCGGACATACATACTCATCCACAATACGTGCCTGGAAAATTGTTTATAGATCGTGGCGGAACATTGCTGTCAGAATTAAAAGCAGACATCCTAAGTCAAGGCTCAAGCTTACTCCGTCGTACTATCTTTAAAGGGATTGCCTCAAGGGGCGTCTGAATTGAAATCTTGCATGCATACTTGGGAAGCAGTACATATACACTGATATATTCAGACCAGACTGACCTGGACCTTGCCCTACATTCTGCCACGTTCGCATTTAATGCCATGTGCCACGGAACTGCCGGTTCTTTTCATTTTTCTGTTGTTCGACTGAGAGCTGACATCGCCCCTCCATTCCGTTTCCCGCACTACCGATCGCTGAATATGCACTTGAAGCAATCACCCGGAGTGCCCACAAACGGGAAATAGCTGCTGCTCGCCTTGTGATATCGTGAGATAGCCAGCGGTGCTTGCGCGACCACCGACACCTAGACGCAATCATTTGGCCTGGTCGTCTGTGGAATACTGAAGCTATTATTCGCGTTTGAAATAATCTGCCTAGGTGGTTGATGTTTTTCTACTAGGATGAATATACCGATATGGTCCCGAACGTTTGTACGATCACATCAGCTCGTACTATATGGACATTAACATATGTGATAAAAACACCAATAAATGAATTGCCATCTGTGGACGTACGTGTAGGACTGCCGGTCATATTACAGGCACCATTGACCCCAATCATTCAATCGCGCTCACATCAGCTCGTACTATATGGACATTAATATATGTGATAAAAACACCAATAAATGAATTGCCATCTGTGGACGTACGTGTAGGACTGCCGGTCATATTACAGGCACCATTGACCCCAATCATTGAATCGCGCTCACATCAGCTCGTGCTATATGGACATTAACATATGTGATACAAACACCAATAAATGAATTGCCATCTGTGGACGTACGTGTAGGACTGCCGGTCATATTACAGGCACCATTGACCCCAATCATTGAATCGCGCTCTTTTCGCTGACATGCTGATCCAAGCAGTATTACATTCCGATCACCACCGACTACAAATTCTGAATCATGCTCTGAAGCAAAAGCAAGAGAACATTCAAGAAAATTAATAAACTCCTCGAAGTAGCCCGAGCGCGGCCTATCCTTGCTCGGTCTTCGTTGCGTACCCCCGGCCGTGTGCCGCGATCGACAGCTGTGGCTAAGCCTGCGATTGGACCAGACCGTAGAGCGCGATTACAAATGACGTGGGCGCATCGCCGTCGTCTTCTGGTGCACTTGGAAGGCCCTCAGGCCTCCTTGAAGACATCGAATTGTCATGATCTTTAGGTCGTGGCCGCCCAATCCAACATCTATGAGCGCAGCCACAGATTCACTTGCCCAGGTTCCTCGGTACGACAGCGTCACTGCTGCTGCGACAGCAGAGGAGTTCGGGTTGACTTGCTTCAGGAGGTCGGGGATGAGGTATTTGTTCCTCTTCACATGGCAGGCTTCTGACAATGCGACCCATGTCCCCACCACCTGTACGTCAAGCACCACACTCTGGTTGTCCCGGTGCGTAACTATATCAGGGATCCTTGCCAGTGATGTTCTATAATGAGGCTCCTGTTTTACCTGCCACCCTTTTTCTTTAAGCCGGGTTGCAAGGTAACGGACGATGTCGTCGTGTCTCTGAATCCTTTGGTGATGTGTGCGATGGCATTGCTGCAGTACGTGGCCTAGTGACTCCCAAGAGTCACATCCAGCCGTGCATGCCACCGGGACATCCTGGCCTCTCTTCAACTGGGTCAAGGTAGGTACCGCTGATATATGGAACTTACCAAGCTGTGGCACAATTGCCACCAAGCTGTGGCAATTGGGCTTTCACCCCAATTGCCATACCCGACGTATCACCCAAGTGCCGTCGATGTTACAGGAACGCAGTCAAGGTTTTTGTTCGTGACATTGCTGTTAAGCTGCTACGGAAATGCACGTAAGCGCCTTACCTGCGCATCAGAATCATCTCTGACTGCGTCAGCGCAGCTCGCAGCGACGGCGTGGGCTGGGCAATGCGACGCTCGATCTCCTCCTGGCTGCACCATGTCACCGGTTCCGCTGTCAAGTTGGCGGTATCTGGGCGTGTTTCAGGGAACGATTGCGAAATGCGCTGCATCAACTTGCTCATCATTTTGGACAAGGACGATGGTGATGATTATGATGAACCTTCTTAGTAGCGCGCACCCACTAAGCGGCCGGAAATCGGGTGGCACGAGAAGCATGGCAATAATGTATACAGATAAGTAGGAAAGGAAGTCTAAATTAAAATATAAGTCTAAATCCAATAACCAACCATAACAAAATAGCGAACATGCCAGACTCGCAGATCAGAAGATACGCGAAGTACAATCGTTTGTTACTTTTGTAGAGATATGCCACTGACCCACTACGGTACGATCGAACAAAACATGAGAAAAAGTTTCACGAAGTAGCTTGTAAGACTTCGTTAGTGTAAACGCGACCTTTAACTATAGCGTATGAAGTCGAGAGTCCATTAACCTTTGTGGGACAGTGGTACAAATTCGTACCACTTTTTCACTGCGTTTCAAACATCCATAATGAAATAACGGTCCAAATTGGCTCCGCTCTTGCTGGTGGTACCATCAAATGAGGTATCAAAGAAAGCAATATTGAGTTTTTACTTCTCTACGATATGTGGCGCGGACAGATTTTGCACATGCCTTAATTACAGCTCGCTATCCGTTACAGAGACCTAAATGAGCGCTTTGAAATCATTGCTTCAACATGCCTGGAAACTGCCACATTTTACATGTTTACTAAACAGAACCGAGTTACTCACTTGCTACAAAGACGAACATTTTTGCTGCCCTTGTTATTCAGTTTTTTTCGACGAACCATTCTCAGGGTTTATTTTGGCTGGTGGTGTTAGCCCTAACAGGGCAGCTATCGCAGCGGCACAGTTGCACATATAAAGTATTTTCATTTTCATTGTAGCGCAGGCTTTATTTGCAAAAGTAAAGTCAATCGCAGTCTGCTTTAGCTGCAGCTATATAAAACAGTCGCGAAATTGCGTTGATTGATGTAAGCCTGTCACAGGTCGCCTTCGCTTGTGCTAGGCATAAATGCAAACCAGTTATCTGTGCAGCGAATTCCAAGTTCCGCTGTGCGTTGAAGGCTTAAAACAATTCCAAAAGCTAACAGCCCCGCTAAATTTGAAAAAAAAAAGATGTTTCTGTTCCAATTTTTTTTTTCATTTCGTACCGCATGAGGACAGCGGTACACATGTGTACAACATTTCATGTCCTGCTATTAAGACCATATATGTACCACGTTTTTCCCAGAATCTATTGTGCCGACTTTCTTGAAAATGGTGTCAAAAATTTATTAAGTAATCCTAAATGCGGTTCTGCATATTTTAGGAGGAAAAATTTGGCAGATACCACGCGTTGTGGGAATCCGTTTCATGCGACGCAGTCATCGAGTACTTCTATCCTGTATTTTATGGCTTCGAGCCAAGCGTTACGAGGTCGATCGGCGTGTTTTTGTAAGTGTGGTAGCTCTATGCACATTGTGGGCTTACCAGGCACGTCGACAACACTGACGTTTAAAGGGTAACTTACGGTGCGACGGAACGTCAGCTATCGCGTTAGAGTACATACGTCATTGTTATCGAAACTAAGTGCACATGTAGTGCAATCATGTGAATATCATACGTGACTTTCGTTAATGTATTCCTCCCGGGTCGAGCAATGCTTCAATACAGCTTGTTGAATCATATGAATACAAATGTAATGTTTATTAGACTGCTATAAAATCGGAGCCAACACTGTAACCACAGACGTTAATCTGATATGACGCCTCTATTGTAGGACTACATATGTAGTGTTTATTGCTTTCTTTAAAATTACATAACCAGCACCACAACCACAATTGACATTGCACCGCATTACGCCTGCATAGGCTGCTTTGCAAAACCAGTTTAAATACCTGGCGTGGCTCTTTGGCGGAACACCTGATTGTCACGCAGAATGCTTCTGTTCGATTCTTGCTGGGATCCTAGTTTTTATTCTTTTTATTCGTTGGGTCAACGCTGCCGATGTCGGTTTTAGATGCGAAGCATCTTATGGCTGAGCTCAAACTGTATGCGGCGTGACCACTCTTACTGCGCATGCGCGAACCCTTTCCACACACCTCCACTCGACACCCTCTCTCCCTCTCCTCTTTCCCCCTTTCCACCCTCTCACCCATTACCCATCTCCACTCCCCTCCCCCTCTCCCCTCCCGCTCCTTGTTTAGATAAAAGGCTCGCGTTAGGTCGTACACACGCTCAGTCACTGCGCTGGCTGCGCCGGTGTCATGAGTTCGAACGTCAACATCAGCACTAGTTGCATAATACCTTAAAGGTCCAACCGCATGCGACGTCGACGAGCGACAGCGACAAAGGGGTTCCGTCGCTCTGTCGCGTCGCGACGGGAGCACCCACATGTTCGCGACAAAGTGTCACGGTTGCTCGATTGAAAACTATTGCGTGCACGCAGGTAAATTGCGAAAAAGAATTACAGATTAGATGAATGACAACAGACCAAATTTATTATTGTCTTGTTGGAGATAAGGCAGCCATAAAAGCGTTTCGTGACTTTCTTTTTTCGCAATCTTATGTTTAAACGCGACAGTGGTATCTGCTGTGATCTCCATGGGGCGCCCGGAAGCGTACGCTGCCTGCGCTACTACGTCGCACTTTGCAAACTGCGTTATGTTAGGGTTAGTCCACGATGCGCATCTCGATAACGTTTCCTCTTCCTGTCATGGAACGTTTAAGAAAAGCCGCAGCGCCTCACATCGTTGCTTCGCAAGGATAAGGGCTACCTCACACGACGATGATGTTGACATGGCAGCAAGCTACCACCGAAACATCAAAAGGAACCGTCGATTAAAATTAACGACAAAATACGGCCGCTGCCTCGCTCTCCGCGTGAGACGGGGCTGTAAAGAAGGTAGTCTATAACTTGCATTCCTTGAAGTACGCGCCGAATGGAAGAATCACGAGCAAATTGCAACCGAAGCGAGGGTCAGAGATGCTGCCATGTTGCCGGATATCGTCATGCTCACTTCCAGGCGACAAGCGATTCTTTCTGGCTTTCCAGAAACCTGCGACGCGACAAGCGACGGCGATGGATGGCCCTCCGCGACAGCAAATCCTGTCGCTCGTCGCTGTCGCTCTTCGCCGTCGCTCGAAAATCGCGTGCATGCGAATGGACTTTTAAAGCCTGCCGAGATCGCGGAGCAGCGGGTGGAGCAGCGGAAGGCTCGACGCGCCGAAGCGCAACGTAAACATAGGCGAGCGGACCCCGAGCTCCGGGCTAGGGAAAGCCAGCGCAAACGGCAACGTCGGCGGGAAACTGGTACGGATGAAACGTGGGCTCGACATGCCGAAACGCAACGGCAGCGTCGGCAAGCAAACCCCACCGTACGCAACGCCGACGTCGAAGCCAAGCGTCAGCGTCGAGCTAACGCGTCGGCTGCGGACAGACGACGCGAGTCCAACGCCCGTGCAGAACGCCTCTCTAGACAACTTCAGCGCCCGGGATTCGACGATGCCGACGCCCGATTCCAGCGCGAATTCCTCGACCGGAGCTTCTGGCACAGCTGCAACGTGTGCGACCGACTTTGGTTCGATAACAATCTGACCGAGGTTGGTAGCATGCGCAACGAACGCGAACGAAACGTGATCGTGCAAGTCATCCGGCTTCGCATCGCCTCATGGTCCCCCTTTAGCGGGAGGTGGTGTAATTTTCTTTCTTAACGCTCTCGCGTTTAAATCACCAATATCTGTTCTCGCCGTTCCTGCGTAGATATAAACTGTCAATCACCTGCAACGCATACCGCGGCTCGTGGTATACGGGTATGTGCCACATGTGTCTGGAGGAGAGTCGAGTCGAGTCGAAAAAACTTTATTGCAAGGGAATTCAAGACCCTCCCAGGCCCCCTGGGTCCCCGCGCGACCCCACCACACTCAAACGTTCATGTCTAATAAGTACATGACGCTGGCAGCCCGGCGGGCGGCGATCTTCTGCCTTGCCGGGTCCGTGGAGCGTAGCGAGGTCTCCCAGTCCTCCCAGGTTTTGAGTGGCACCGACCCGCCGGGAGTAGAAGACGGACAGGCCAGGAGAATGTGGGTTAGGTTTGCCCTCGGTGGATTGCACAGAGGGCAGGAAGGTGGGGTGGGTCGGTAGTGGGAGAGGAGGGAGGGGGTAGGTAAAGTGCGCGTTTGCAGATGGCGCCGTAGGTGCTGTTCCCTGGTAGTAAGGGAAGAGGGGGGGAGGGTGGTATATTTGCCTTTCATCATGAGCAATCGCAGTGAGCTCAGCAAAGGTACACGCACGCTCCTTCGAGAAACCCTCCATGAGATCCACCTGTGCCCGGTTTCTCGACCCTCGGGCTAAAGAATCGGTGGCCTCATTGCCAGGGTTTCCCGAATGCGCGGGCACCCAGATGAGCTCAGCGCTGCGGGAGGAAGGGGGGTTCTGGGTCAGCATGTGGAATGTGGTAGGGTGAACTCTGCCCCTAGCATAATTTAGCAATGCAGTTTTTGAATAACTGAGGATGTAGGTAGCATTGGAACTGCCGAGCGCTAGCGCAATAGCGATCTCTTCCGCTTCTTCTGGTTTTGTTCCATGAGGTAATTCTTTTATTATTGGAGGGGTGTTTGGTGTGTAGGCCACCGCTGTGGCTGCGTGCTGATCGCATGCAGCATCCACCCAGATAGCATCCCGCTCCCCGCCGTACGCTTTATGGAGAGTTGCTGCTCTGGCTTTCAGTCGCTCGCGGTTTCGGTCGGGGTGCATGTTACGGGGGAGCGGTCGAATACAGAATGTTTCGCGAATTTCCTTCGGTAGGGACTTCAGAGAATCATGATTGGCGGGGGTGCGAATTTGGAGCTTTGAAAGTATATGTCTTCCGGTAGGGGTGCTGGCTAGTCGGAGATATTGTGCTTGCAGATGTGCCTCGGTTAGTTCTTGTATGAGGGTTTGACGACGTACGCGACAGGATTTTCACGTCATTCATGCCATGACCAGACAGCCGTATTCGTTTCCCTCCCATGCCAATTTTGGCCTACACCAGGCTAGAGTGTACTAGAACAGTGGAGTGCTCGGAACGAGCTTTGAAAAGTGAAGCCCAAACAGAGTCAATCCGCCTGCAGCGCTGCGATCGGTAGTCTGCAATGTGTCGTCGTTTAAGAGTTGCGCGCGGCTCCGCCGAAGTGGTGCAGGGGTAGGGTAGAGTGGCCGCTTCCCACTCAAAAGGTGCGGGTTCGAATCGGAGCTATAGATGGTGGGTTTTTTATTCTTAGTGTCACCTTTTATAGCTGTGTTGGTTTTTCTTTGTTGCTTATTGCTAGCTTCACTTTCTACGTGTTGTTTCAAAAAGTAGCGCGAAATGTGAAGTAAAATAGAAGAAATTTGACAGTGAGCGCAGTTATTTGCAGCGCCACCGCCCGGGATTGAACAAAAACGTAAAGCATGGCCTCCGAGATTTTCGCGAATACGAGACTCGAAACGGATTTCACGTTTCACGTTACTTTTTGTAGCAATGCGTAGCAACAGAAGCTAGTTTTAAGAAACAAAGGAAAATCAATGCAGCTATAAAAGGTGACATAAGAATAAAAACCCACCATCTACAGCTACGACTCGAACCCGGGCCTTTGAGTGGGAGAGCTGGCATTCTACCCTGCACCACTTTGGCGGAAGCCGCGCGCAACTCTTAAATGACGACACATTGCAGACTACCCGATCGCAGCGCCATAGGCGGATTGACCCTGTTGGGCTTCACTTTCTGTTACATTGGTGTGATGCGGCCTTTCCGAGCACTTCCCCTGTCATCGTACACTCTAACCAGGCTAAGGACGCGATCCACGCGGAGCACTCCGGACGCCCCTAGGCGGGCTAGATAGATAAGATAGATAGATAGATAGATAGATAGATAGATAGATAGTAGATAGATAGATAGATAGATAGATAGATAGATAGATAGATATAGATAGATAGATAGATAGATAGATAGATAGAAGATAGATAGATAGATAGATAGATAGATAGATAGATAGATAGATAGATAGATAGATAGATAGATAGAAACGCTTAAAGTGCCAAAGGTGCGCTAAGAAATGCTTTGCATTTTATATAATTAAATGCGAAGCATTTCTTATCGAACCTTTGGCTCTTTGAGCGTTTCTATCAACGTATAAATGCAAAGCCTTTCCTAGCGAACCTTTGGCACTGTGAGCGTTTCTATGTACGTATCTATCTATCTATCTAGCCGCCTACATCTCGGTGCTGCGATGACCGCCTTCATAACTTGGTGTAGACCAAAAGTGGCGTGCGAGGGTAAGATGATTTGACGAATATGACTTTCGGGTCATGACATGAATAACGTTAAAATCTTGTCGCGTACGTCGTCAAACCCTTTCCTCCAGAAACGTGTGGCACATACCCGTTTACCACGGGCCGAGGTGTAGAGTATGGGCCACAGGTGATTGGCAGTTTATATCTACCAAGGAACGGCGAGGATAGACATTGGTAAATTAAATGAAAGGGCGTTAAGAAAAAGAGACATCTGCAGCATTGACCCGACGAATGGAAAGAATAAGAATTAGGATCCAGCAGGAATCGAACGCAAGCATTCTGCTTGGGAATCAGGTATTCTACCACGGAGCCACGCCAGGTCAATAAATTGTTGGAAGAA
>NC_051181.1:32654005-32712995 GCF_013339695.2 Rhipicephalus sanguineus | reverse complement strand
GAGAAAGCATCTTACGGCATTCTTGAATAATGTGCCTAAGATGTTTGGATAGCTTACTTGTGACTGCCCTTTTTGCCCATCAAGCTGCTTCGAGTGTAGCAACTTTTTGCAAATATACATTTGTAACTTAGATAAGCATTTGATTTTAACCTGTGCGATTGTTTCTTTTGTGCAATGTTTGAACATATGTTTCTGCAGCCACCATTTGTATTGTTCTTGCCTCTGTTGAGGCTGTTATCTGTATTTATGTACCTGATTTTAAACTGTGCATCTTCTGTTAAAGATTATTGAACATGCACTGACCTTACTGCCAATATTTGTGTAGCCCAGGCTTTTATATAAGCATTTCTCACTTGAATAAGCAAGCAAGCTCATAATTTAAACTGTGTCATTATTCATTTGGTGCAATGTTTTAGCATAGGTTTTCACTGCTACTATTTACAAAGTTTGTTCTGAGGAAACTGATACCTGTTCCACAATTTCTGCCTTTGCTCTGTGTCTTGTTCATTATTAATTTCTGTGATACTGTTGTCAGTTCGGAATTTATTATAGGAACACCATTTGTGCCTTGATTTCTTCTGATTGCCAGTTTTGAGCATCTATCGTGTGTGAACCATGAACATTTGAGATACAGCTTTGTAGCCAGTAAACATAATATGTTTTTGCTAACTGGCTGCTTAAGTCTTATCACTTTTATGATAGTCGGCATACCAGATTATTACAATATGTATAAGCATAGGCAGCTGTGCTCTCCACAAATCATTTTCCTTCTGTGAACAGTGGCCCCACGAGACCTGCGTGTTTTTCATGGCTGTTCTTTTAATTTCACTGGTGATGTAATAAAAACATTTTGGCTGAACTTCCGCCTCCTGCATCATTCATGTGCGAATAACGAGCCGGCGGCCGCTCGTCCTCCTCTCCCGAATACGTACCAGAGAAAGAGAGCATATTCGGGGAAGCGGGACGAGAAAGCTGGCAAAATGGGAAAGGGAAACAAGGTGAGGGAGGAGGGTATAAAAATAAAAAGAAAACACATTGGGAAAGGGAACGAAGGTCAGTGAGAAAGGGCAAAAAAAAGAAAGAAAAGTGGGGATTACAATACAGATTGTAGAAGGTTTCTGTCTCTACTTTTCAAGGCCTGCTAGGGTCATCAAGTATCTCCTTAGAAGAACGGATTTTTGTCATCTTATAAGAGACTGATTATAGAACTTCCTCTTATATTCTCCAGGCCGGACATTAGCAAAGATATACGACCGCTCCAGTCGGATGAACGGATTTTAAGCGCACGTTAGAAGACGTTCATTTGGGATTGGCAAATCCGATTCGTAGCAGCTATATATCGCTTTTGTGCTAGCTGGGCGCCCGCTGGGCACTTCGCCTACAGGACTACGATATTCGCGTGCTGTACCGCAACGGACGCCAGCATGCTGACGCCGACGCCCTCTCGCGCTCCCCCTTTCCTGACGACGATGCCCCCTGCTCGGTACCTAACAACGTTGTTTCTTCCATCGACGTTCACACCATCGCTACCGAACAACGCAAGGATAAATGGATCGCCTCGCTGATAGACTTGCTCACTGTTCCGTCGGCGACACCAACCACTCGCGCGTTGCGTCGTCAAGCCCACCATTTCACCATTCGTGACGACCTACTGCACCGACGCAATTACAACGCCGACGGCCGCCAGTGGCTACTTGTGATACTCCGCAGTCTGCGTTCTGAAATATGCGAGTCCTTCCACTCTGATCCACAATGCGCGCACTCTGGGGTATCAAAAACTTACCACCGCATTCGACAACGATATTTCTGGCGAGGGATGTACCGCTACGTGCAGAAGTTCGTTCGCTCCTGCCTCGATTGCCAACGCCGAAAACCTTCAACGCACGTGTCACCCGCCGGTCTACAACCATTACCTTGCCCGAACCGTCCGTTCGGGCGCGTGGGCATCGACTTGTACGTACCACTTCCTCTGACATCGGCTGGTAACCGCTGGGCCATCGTCGCTGTTGACCACCTTACGCGATACGCCGAAACCGCCGCTCTCCCAGCGGCTACAGCGCGCGATGTTGCCTCCTTCCGGCTACACCGATTCATGCTGCGTCACGGTCCACCCCAGGAGCTTCTCAGCGATCGAGGCCGTGTCTTCTTGTCGGAAGTCGTCGAAGCCATTCTAAAAGAGTGCCGTGCTGTTCACCGCAAAAATACTGCTTACCACCCGCAGACGAATGGGCTCACCGAACGCTTTAACCGCACGCTCGGCGACATGCTCTCAATGTACGTCGCCGCCGATCACACAAATTGAGATGCCATTCTGCCCTTCGTCACCTACGCCTATAATACCGCCCCTCAAAGCACAACTGGTTTTTCACCCTTCTTCCTATTGTACGGAAGGCACCCGTCGCACACCATCGACACGATACTCCCATACAAGCCGGATTCAACTGAGTGTGCGCCGATATCTGACACCAGCCAGGCTTGCGGAAGAGTGTCGCGAGCTTGCCAAGACGTTTACAACGCAGGAACAAGAGCGGCAGAAGAGCATTCGCGGTGGAACCACCACTTCTGAGTCCACGTTCCTCCCTGGAGCGCTCGTATGGCTCTCGGTCCCTACCACTGCAACTGGCCTCTCTACAAAACTACTGCCGAAATACGAAGGCCCCTACCGGGTCGTCGAGTGCACATCCCCGGTCAACTACGTGATCGAACCCATCGAACCATCTTCGGACATGCGCCGTCGAGGGCGCGACATCGTCAACGTGGAGCGTCTCAAGGCCTACTATGACCCACTCATAGTGACGAGCTGTTAGGTCGCCGGACGGCTCCCTTTTCGTACCCGGGGAAATTGTAGCGAAACCTTTATTGAGTGATGGGTTGCGCTCTCTATAGCCTTCTAGTGGGTCGTCGCCATTGGCTCTTCGCGCTCGCGCTCTGAGTCGTGTTTGGGCCTTGACTGTCGCCATTGCAGATCGTCGCCGACTACCGTCCAATAAACGCCTCAACAATATATATATATATATATATATATATATATATATATTGAGAAGAGGTTTATTGGCGGTGCGTTCCTGTGGTGACGCTCTGACCAAACACAGCGAGTCGGGGCAGAGAACCGTCCAGAAAGATGCCAGCGACAAGCAGCGCGAGGCGAGCGTTGGCGATCCTGCTGACCGGCGACGCGTCTTCTTCCTCACAATTCGCCCCCGCCGGAAAAGAGCCATCCTGGCGACCTAGGAGTCTGAAGGCAGAGGGTTGTGGTATGGCTTGAGACGTGCCACGTGGACGAGGTCACGTCCACGCCGGCGCATGTCGTCAGATGGGGAAACTGGCTCAATGATAAAGTTCACCGGGGATGTTTGCTCCAAAACACGGTAAGGCCCTTCGTACTTTGGGACGAGCTTTGAGGAAAGCCCAGGAGCTTGGTACGGAACAGCCAGCCATACAAGAGATCCAGGGGAATAGCTGGGACTTGGAAGTGAGTCGGCGTTGTTTTCCTTCTGGCGCTGTTGTTCTTGGGATGTAAAGGTGCGCGCGAGTTGGCGGCACTCTTCCGCTTGTCGGGCAGCTTCGGACACAGGTGGGCATTCGGAAGCGTCCGGACGATATGGTAGGAGAGTGTCGATGGTGTGCGAAGGTTCGCGGCCATACAGGAGGAAGAAAGGTGAGAATCCCGTGGTAGCCTGTGTCGCGGTGTTGTATGCGAACGTTATGAAGGGAAGAACGCGGTCCCAGTTACCATGATCAGATGTCACGTACATCGCGAGCATGTCACCGAGGGTGCGGTTGAATCGTTCGGTGAGCCCGTTAGTCTGCGGGTGGTATGCCGTGGTCCGTCGATGAACAACGTGGCATTCGGAAAGCAGAGCTTCGACGACTTCTGAGAGGAAGGCTCGACCTCTGTCACTAAGGAGTTCCCGAGGTGCGCCATGTCGAAGGATGAATCGGCGTAGGACGAAAGACGCTACGTCCCGCGCAGTGGCACTTGGCAGAGCAGCAGTTTCGGCGTAGCGTGTCAAATGGTCCACAGCGACTATGATCCACCGATTGCCATCCGGTGTCATTGGAAGTGGGCCGTAGAGATCTATGCCGACGCGGTCGAAGGGGTTGGCAGGGCACGGAAGTGGCTGCAAGGCTCCAGACGCGCGTGAAGGCGGTGATTTGCGACGCTGACAGTCGGGGCAGCACTGAACAAATTTTCGTACAAAGTTGTACATGCCGCGCCAGTAGTAGCGATGGCGAATACGTTCATAGGTTTTGAAAACTCCGGCATGGCCACATTGCGGATCCTCGTGGAAGGCAGCACATATTTGTGATCTTAAGCTTCGGGGAATTACCAAGAGCCATTTACGGCCTGCGGGAGCGTAGTTCCGTCGGTGTAGCAGCCGATCACGAATGGCGAAATGGGCAGCTTGGCGGCGGAGAGATCGGGATGCAGGAGTGGTCGAGGCTCCCGAAAGATAGCCGAAAAGAGAAGCGATCCATGGGTCACGGCGTTGTTCAGTAGCTACGGAGTCAATGTCGAGAGATGTGACTGAGTGTGTGCAGTTCGTTGCGCAGGCCGAGTCTGGAGGTAGAGGCGAACGAGACAAGGCGTCCGCGTCAGAGTGCTTGCGTCCGCTGCGATAGATGACGCGAATATCGTACTCCTGAATTCGGAGTGCCCAACGGGCTAGTCGGCCAGACGGATCTTTCAACGTGGCGAGCCAACAAAGGGCATGGTGATCCGTTACCAGGTCGAACGGGCGACCGTACAAATACGGGCGGAACTTGGTAAGCGCCCATACTAGAGCTAAGCACTCCTTTTCAGTGACGCTGTAATTGGTCTCTGCTTTTGTCAGCGTGCGACTCGCATAGGCGACGACGTATTCGGAGTAGCCGGGCTTACGTTGGGCGAGGACAGCGCCAAGACCGACCCCACTAGCGTCTGTATGCACTTCAGTTGCAGCTGTTGGGTCGAAATGGCGAAGGATGGGAGGAGAAGTGAGCAGACGACGGAGCGTAGCAAACGCGACGTCGCACTCAGGAGACCAGGAGGAGAGGTCTGTGTCGCCGCGTAGGAGCCGGGTCAACGGCGACATGATGGACGCGAAATTTCGGACGAAGCGCCGGAAGTAGGAGCATAGTCCGACAAAACTTCGAAGCTCTTTGATGGTAACAGGCTTCGGGAACTCGGCGACGGCACGAAGTTTCGCAGGGTCGGGTAGAACACCGTGCTTAGATACTATGTGGCCTAAGATGGTCAGCTCCCGCGCGGCGAAGCGGCACTTCTTAAGGTTGAGCTGCAGTCCAGCGTTGGTTAAACACGTCAAAACCTGTCTGAGCCGATGTAGATGGGTAGGAAAATCGGGAGAGAAAACGACAATATCGTCGAGGTAGCATAAACACATAGACCACTTGAGGCCACGCAATGTGTTGTCCATGAGTCGTTCAAACGTGGCAGGTGCGTTGCAAAGGCCAAAAGGCATCACGTTAAATTCGTACAGCCCGTCAGGTGTAATAAATGCAGTTTTCTCGCGATCAGCGTCAGCCATCGGAACCTGCCAGTAGCCAGAACGTAAGTCTAAGGACGAGAAGAATTCTGCTCCTTGAAGGCTGTCAAGGGCGTCGTCGATGCGCGGCAAAGGATAGACGTCTTTCCGCGTCACCTTATTTAAGCGACGGTAGTCGACGCAAAAACGAATAGACCCGTCCTTCTTGCGAACTAGCACGACAGGAGATGCCCAAGGACTGTGGGATGGTTGAATAACGCCACGGCGTAGCATATCTTCGACCTGGTCGTTGATGACGCGACGCTCTGCAGCAGAGACGCGGTACGGTCTTTGACGCAACGGCTGGTGCGAACCGGTGTCAATGTAGTGGTGGACTTCCGACGTGCGGCCCAACTGCGGCTGAGAAACATCGAACGAAGTCGTGAAGTGTTGGAGAAGTCGAAGAAGCGCGGCGCGTTCTTCGGCAGTCAGGGTATCAGCGATTGAACTCGTGAATATTTCACTCGACGAGCCCTCCTGTGTTGAAAGGGCAAGAAGGTCGCTCGAGTCAGTATGACACGATTCGTCTGGCACGTTCAGAAAGAACGAAGGGTCAAGCTCTTCCACGCGACCGAGACATTCGCCGACAAGCAACGTAACCGGTGCGGTGAGGGAATTGTAGACAAAAATATTGCTGTGGCCGGCAGCGATGTCAAGAGCGGCAAAAGGCAGTGGGACGGCTCTGCGACTCATGAAGGTGTCGGAAGGTGTGAACAAGACCGTAGCATCGTTGAGGCCACCGCAAAAGACAGGGACAACGGCAAGAGAGGCAGGCGGAATGTCGGTGTCCTCGCGCACGGACGAGTTTAGGCAGCTGAACAAGAGCGTCGTGGAATGGCTCTGCACACAGCGGCGAAAATTCAACTTCAGCGCGTGCGCAGTCGATGACGGCATTGTGACGTGACAGAAAATCCCACCCGAGGATGACGTCGTGCGAGCAGGCAGAAAGAACAATAAACTCCACGACGTACATAGTGCCTTGTATGAATACGCGGGCAGTACAGGATGCGAGAGGTGTGATGTGCTGTGCGCTGGCCGTGCGTAGCGACAGTCCAGAGAGCGGCGTGGTCACTTTGCGTAGTGAACGGCAGAGCTTGGCGGCTATAACAGAAACGGCTGCGCCGGTGTCTACAAGGGCAAATGAAGGAAAACCATCGACAGATACGGCGACTACGTTAGCAGGGGAAGTGCGAGGACTTGGGCAGTTCGAAGATGGCGCAGTTCTTGCCTCTTGAACTGCGGCGTTTAGTTTTCCTGGTTCGAGGGTCCGGGTCGGCGACGCATTGGGGAGAGCGATCGCCGTCGAGGAGATGGTGAGCGGCGCGGCGGAAAGTCAGGGTGGTCAGTGTAAGCATCCGACGGTGAGGGTCCGGTAGGAGATGGGCGCATGGGATGAGCGCCGTATTGGAACGGCCGGGTAGCGTCGCTGGATGTTTGAAAGCGACGGCGACAATATCGAGCAACGTGCCCTGGAGTACCGCAGGCGTAGCAAATGGGGCGATTATCAGGAGTCCTCCAAGAAGTGCTGACTCGCGGCTCGGCCCAAGATGTAGGAAGAGGTGCAGATCGGTGGGCATATTGCTGCATAGGTGGGTAAGGCTGCTGGGGAGGCCTACGCACCACCTGGGCATACGTAATAGGTGAGGCTACGGGCTGCATAACCGGCGCATATGTGAGAGGCGCGGCCACGGACTGCTGATGGTGAGCGACGGGAACGGCTTGAGCGACCTCTTCGGCAATAACAGTGCGGAGCGTTGGCGGCAGACGAGAGGGCGGCTCCTGTGTGAAGGGGACCAAGGAAAGTTGACGAGCAACTTCTTCGCGCACGAAGTCCTTGATCTCCTGAAGCGTCGGCGAGTGCTCGGGAACAGTACCAAGACTCGAGAGCGAGTCGGCGTGCGATGAAAATGGCCGAGTCAGGGCGCGCTGCTTCCTCAACTCGTCATAACTTTGGCATAAAGTGACGACTTCCGAAACTGTGCGAGGATTCCTGGCCAGGAGCATCTGAAATGCGCCATCGTCGATCCCTTTGAGGATGTGCTGAATCTTGTCCGACTCAGGCATGGCGGGGTTGACACGGTTACAAAGATCGATGATGTCTTCAATGTAACTTGTGAACGTTTCGGACGGCTTCTGTGCTCGTGTGCGCAAGCGTTGTTCGGCGCGGAATTTACGGACAGCGGGTCGGCCAAACACTTCAGCGAAAGACGTCTTGAATACTGACCATGTCGGGATGTCGCTTTTGTGGTTGTGATACGACATTTCGGCAACGTCAGTGAGGTAAAACACGACGTGGGTCAACTTGTCGGCGTCATCCCACTTGTTGTGCGCGCTCACCAGTTCGTAGTTTGTGAACCAGTCTTCTACGTCGGTCTCACCGGCACCGCTGAAAACCTTGGGGTCCCTCAGCCGAGGAACTCCGGTGCCGCTGCCGGACTGGGCGGACGGGGCCGGTTGGTCGACGTTGGTTGTCATGACGGGCGGAAGTGTTCTGCTTCGCAGCTCCAGGTTCAGTTGACGGGGACCCTCAGCACCCTCCACCAATTGAGAAGAGGTTTATTGGCGGTGCGTTCCTGTGGTGACGCTCTGACCAAACACAGCGAGTCGGGGCAGAGAACCGTCCAGAAAGATGCCAGCGACAAGCAGCGCGAGGCGAGCGTTGGCGATCCTGCTGACCGGCGACGCGTCTTCTTCCTCACAATATATATATATATATATATATATATATATATATATATATATATGCACACGCTGCTCCTGAGATCATCACGGTCTTTTGTGCCTCTGTGCTCATTAAACACCCCCTTTAAACCTTTGCTGTGCGCGCAACAATGTGTGTGTGTGTGTGTGTGCGTGTGTGTGTGTGTGTGTGCGCGCGTGTGTGTGTGTGTGTGTGTGTGTGTGTGTGTGTGTGTGTGTGTGTGTGTGTGTGTGTGTGTGTGTGTGTGTGTGTGTGTGTGTGTGTGTGTGTGTGTGTGTGTGTAGAGAGAATGCCTTACGGGGAGCATGACATGACATTACAAGAACTTTATTGGAGACCTGAGGAACTCGAATCTGGGGAGCCGGAGGCCCCCCAGAGCACTCACTAAAAAAAGAGAAGATGCCTTTACTAACGTTTCAGCCGAGACACCGCCTACGTAGGTCAGTGTCTTGCGAAGCCCTGTCACAGCCCAAACGTTATGGAATGCATTTTTTCCGGTTTTTGATGTGTGCCACCTGGAAGTTCATTCAATGTAGAAAGCGCCGCGCGCATGCGCCGTTGCTCGACATGCGTTAACTAGTAGTCGCGAAGGCAACGCCACCTCTCAACGTCAACTCTTTTTACTCTTTTATAAGCACAGAATAAATCGAGAATGCCTAATAACGTGCGGATTAATCTTAAACGCATTTTTTTTTCTTTAGTAAATGGCAGCGGACTGCGTACAGCATTCTGCACATCTCATTCGTGCACTATGAAGGCTTGCCTGTCAGGCAACGCGACATGCCGTTGTGACTTTCAAAGCGCAATTCAACAATACAAATCCTAATCATACGGTGAAAAAAAAGCTCGTTTATGTCACTGTAATTCACAGCCAGGATCTTGTGACACATTTCGATCGGTTGTCAGTCCCTTTAAGAAAGCACATCGCGAATATATATAGTGTCAGACTAAGTATTTACTCTAAAAAGGCGTGACCTCACTCATGCTCACCTCATGTTCCACGATCCCAAATATTTGCCCATAAGTAAATATTGAGAAGGTTATTGTGTATACATATTTGAACTTTCTCACTATCAAGGAGGTAATTTCCGCGTCACTACAAAATCTGCCCTAAATGGTGGCTCTGCGCTGTACAGCACACGTGTGCGCTGTACAGCGCAGGGCGACCATTTATGGCAGACTTAGGGCCTAATATAAGAAAAATCCCGGCCGCAGCGGCTGCATTTTCGATGGAGGCGAAAATGTTTGAGGCCCGTGTACTTAGATTTAGGTGCACGTTAAAGAACCCCAGGTGGTCGAAATTTCCGGAGCCCTCCACTACGGCGTCTCTCATAATCATGGCGTGGTTTTGGGACGTTAAACCCCAGATATTATTATTATAATATAAGAAAAAAAATAACATGTTATCAGATTGACAGGAATTCAATTCTTTGACCTATTTTCCACTCAGACAAAGCTGAGAGGGAATACCATGTCTAGAGGGTGTTTTCTAAAACGCATGCATCTATGATAGCACTGTGCTATCGATGCGCATTAACCAGACTTCACACCTGTGTGCAGATATCCCTATTATTAAAGTCGAGGCTACATGCCAGTTATCGTGTCTTCTGAAATATTATTAATGTTTCTTAGTCGCTCTTGCGCGTATTTTTATTGCAACTTTTATGTTGCAGTAAAATTCAATATTGAATTATTTATTTCTTATTATCTATTACTATGATTACTATCTTACTATGATTTCCTTATCTACAATGGAGACAAAACTACCCGACACAGTGGAAAGGACTTTCAAGGTGGGCCTACACGTTTGCGCCAAAAAAGAATCCCAACCAGGAATGTCTTCGCAGCTTTGACATTCCTATCAAGCCAGAAGATTCCAGGATTCAATACGCGGCTCATATTTTGCATCCTGAAGTACAAAAAAAAAGCTCCTGCTGTGAAGACCCTCGAGCGGAGCTGTAATCATTCTATTCGACATGGGTCATTTTCCGTTGGGTTTTCAGAGGAAGAAGACTACTGCTTGAAAAGCAGTAGATATTAAGGGAAAAAGCAGATTTCGCTAGGCTTTATCTGGCTAGACTGGTATTTTTCAGTCATTGCTACGAGCCAAAAACTACTAATCAAAATTCCTGTGCGCATAAACACCATCGTTTTCTTAAGGGAACCTCCTGGAAAGAAAGGCTTAAGATTTCCTTTGGAACGCCTGCACATCTTCGTGGCAACAGAAGGAGCTCCACTCACAACTGAAGAAATTTTCATATGCTGAGTGAACGAAAGAAGGGGCAATTAAGGGGTTCGCTTTTCTCTTATGAGTCTTGTGACCCGTTGTTGAGCAAGTCAAATGCATTTTGTATTCTACATCAGGAGTGATACAGTATAAAGAAGTGATTTTGAGAGATTGTAAGAATAGTTACTATATTATGTTGCATTAACAATCGTTGTTGTGAGCGCAAAAACGCCAACTTCGCTCTTCTGAATTTCTTTGTGCTGATCAAAGTGGACGATTGGGCCTGTAGGTGATTCATGATCGACTTTGCGCTTGCTGTAGTGCAAAGTTGAAAGAGACTGCGCCTACAGAACATGAAAGGAAAGCTTCAGAACTTCCAGCCGATTAGAGTAACCTATTGGTGTATCTGCGCCAACAGGATTCAAGACAATCACTTTCAGCATATGAGTCAGTCGACCGTGAGAATAAAAGGAAAGAAAAGGAAGAAATGCAATTAGGATAGATAAGTGCCTTTTTTAGCGGGATAGACGGCAGATCTAGAGATTATTACACAACACGTCAGTCGTATATGTTCTACTATACGTTCATTCCTAACAGAAAAACTAACCAAGTTCCCATTTTCCGGTGTACAAGATCATCTTTCAACGACTGTATCATTTTTGCACACCCGTTTAGACGGCGCCAAGCTTGCGGTGGCAGCCATATTTCAATAAGAACTAAATGAAAACAAATTAAAACTATCTTTAACTTCCTTTTTTTTACTCTCATTCCTAGCGTTCTCAAACTTATCCAGTTTTAATTTGAGGTAACGCAAGGAGCAAACGAGCATCACCCAAGTGTTACACCAAAGAAAATTCGGTTGATTATGCAACCACAATATCCTGTTCGTACCCAAACATAATGGTTCCCGCTAGCTGAAAAAAGAAACTCGGAAAGCAGCATACTGCTCCAATATCCCACCGGTACGGCAGCGCAAGAAACTAAACAAAAAAACAAACAAATAAAAACAAGATTCTCTTCATGCATCGCGGGCGCCTCTATAACGGCCACACATTTGGCATGGCACGTCTAGCAAAACTTCCAATTCATTGCCAGTCGTCGCCGTCGAGATAACGCCGACACACAGTGCTCTCTTTTCTGCGCACCGAGGTGAAGCGGGGCGTGTGTACCGTTTCTTTTGATTCTCTTTTATTTAGTGCCGCGTCACTGCATACGTCATGGCGGGACTTTTGAATTCCTTAAAGTCGATACGCCACGTGGTGTCGTTCACGCGAACTAGGCCGCTGGTGTCCAGAAAAGCTGCATATGAATACACTGTTCGGCTGTCGTTCCATGAAATTCCAGCTGCCGCTAATGTTCGGTAGAGGTGGCTTGCAGTAATTAGGCGGGATAATTGGTCTCCTAATACATCTTCAAACTACACTAGAATATGCAGCCGTCGTTTACGACGCGAAGATTTCATAGAATATAAGAAGCGGCGGCTTACGAAGGATGAGTATCGTCACTCTTTGCAGACTACCCTTCACGTTTGCAGCCCAAGGTAACAACTGAATCAAGCATGGCAAGTATCCCTAAACGTCACCGTGTTGCGTCTGAACAGTCAACGAATGCATGTAGTACCAGTAGCAACGCTGCCTCGCGATCGCCGCCATGTGCATGCAGCATTGACAATAGGCCCCGAAGCTGAACAATCGGAGCCCATGCGCTACCGACAACAACCGACAATCATTATGTACATTGTCACTGGAAGCAGCTTAGTGACATTTCATGCTATTTAGAGCATGAACTCATGGCTTGCGCATAGTGCGCTCCACCAGTAGACGGTAGCACGCATCGGGGAACTTTAGGCGCCCAAACTTTCAGTATTAGCTCTTGGCAAATGCTGCTTTCGAAAATCGACTTTCAGACAGTCAATAACCGACTCTCAGTCAAGCGAACGTAACGGTGACAAAACAATTTTCCGCGCATCACTGGTATGCGCTCTCTGGAATCGGACTAGCAACGACGCGCAAGCGTCTCGATCAAATAGCCGCGAAAGACACATGCCTTCGAAATGGGCTGGTTGCCCAGAACAAGTGCTTCATGATTCCAGTTTACAAGTGTTCATTATACTTTAAACAGCGCGAATACAGCCGAAAACTGAATCATATAACAGCTTCGAATGCGGCCACGGCATTCATTTCCGCGAGCGACTACGCGACGACTGGTCTACTACGGTGGCGGCGCCCGGTGGCTAAAAGCCGCACTAACGCCGACGGTCGTTTCCCATTGCGCTCCGCTCCTTCGCCCAGGCCACGGAGAAAGAAGTATTTGAGGAGGAGAATCTCTCGGCCGCGGCAGCGCGCGAGGGCGGCGCGATAGCGTCACGGCGGAATTCGGTTACGCCGAAGCACGACAGATGACGCTTTCGGCCTGTTGCCATCTTTTACATGCTCTTCTATGGGCGCGACGCATAAAAATCGTGACAGCGCCTCATACATTATAAAATTTCTAAGATTTCTGTCTGTAACATCAATAGGTAGATATGACAGATACTTTAGCTGCAGTTACTAATCGATATTGCCGGAATTATAGGCCGTACAGCGCTTGAAACGAACCGCTAGTAGCGGCCCATGAGCAGACGACGTCTGCCGCCGCATGCACACGCCCCTCGCTCCTCGCTCGCATGTTCTGCGCGCGCATGCGTAGGTGGCCTTGGGATGGAAAGTTCCCTTGGCGATTTGCTGGTTTTTTTTTTTCTCTTTAGCGCTCTCAGTGGCTTCCGCGCGTTTCGCCAGCGGAGCCGACTCCTCGATGTTTGCCCGCGCATTTCACGCCGCGAAAAAGGAGAGTGCTTTGTAGATTTCGACCAGTGCTACTTCAGGATGGGGCGGAAATGTGTCGTGCCGAACTGCAGCAGTGGGTACGCGTCCTGCAAGCAGAAGGTAATTACCTTCAAAGTTCCTAGAGACCCAGTGAGGTTGGAAGCGTGGGCTCGCGCCATACCAAGAAATGACCGACAGCTGACGCCTCGTGACTACGTTTGCGAGAAGCACTTCTCGGACAGTGACATAGACAGGCGGCGCTAATATGGAGAACTTGGTGGCGAAGTTCTCCTTGACAAACCGAAACGGCCAGTGTTGTTTCGAGACACCGTGCCCTCAATCTTTCCGCGCGCTGTCCCAGATACTTGTCTCCTGTTCTAAAAAAAAAAGACAATGTGAAATTTCAACCCCCTGGGGTTTTGTAACGTGCACCTAAATGTAAGCACACGGGCCTTTAGCATTTTGCCTCCATCTAAATGCGGCCGCCGCAACAACCTAAATCTGAATTGATGGCATATAGGGTAAGTCCCATCATTCGTTGAAATAAATTATACCTAACTCATTGAGTTGACGTTATCAAAAATTATAGATTTCACGTTGTACAAAATATATCACGCTGGTAATTTTCCTGTATGTGACGCCATTTTTCTCGTTAATTTACCGAAAAAACTTGGAGTGCGCTTGAGCTTCGCCTTTGAGAGTAGAACGCGATAGCGTAATCGAGCCCTGTGCGCATCGCCTTCTCAATTGCTAGCCTCGCCGACACCGACGCCGACACCGGTATTTCTGCGAAACGGGCTCGTTAACGCTGTCGCGTTAAAACACATCCATTCGGGCGCGAACGGCGAATCGGTGACGAATGGCCTTGAACCGACGAGCTTCGTCGGAGAGCGCGGCGAGAGGGACGCGCGCATTTTTCCTTCTCCGCTGGCGGACTCTCACGACAGAGGGCGCGGGAGCGCTGTGCCCGATTTCGTGACTTTATTAGGGCGCCCGAGCGAGCGCAGTTTCGACTCCTCAAGGCCCAGGCACAGAAAAATAGAGGCGCTGGTTGAACCTGCTCCGTGCTCGGTGAGAAACTCGTAGCAAACGGCACCATTCCAAGCATTTCCGTTATATTGCAGTGTTTCATTAAAGATGAAATGTAGAAACTTAATTTCTTTTTTGCCATACTTTTTATTGTGTAGGTTATGAGTAAAGCTATTTATATAGGCAGTAGAACTCTGCAGATAACCAGATCGAGTACGGGGGATTTCCAGGATGACTTAAGCCAGACGTGCCCATAGAGATCTAGCTCCATGGACAGTCTCCCGGAACGGTGGCCTCGTGCTCTCCTTTAGTACTCAGCACCGTAAAGCGTTTCACTACTTGCTACACAGTGTGCTGAAAAGTTGACTATTTTTAGGTAACCAGTCTGTTGCACGTATAACCACTTCCTTGCGCAAACTGCGCCCGAATATCTGGGCAACGCCTCCGGTCTGGGAACCTTCCAGATTATTTTGGAATCTTGTGATAAGCTTGAGCGAGCAACGCGAACAGTGGAGTTTATTCTGGAACTAACCCGTCCTCCAATAATAACCTTCGATGCCACAGGTATAAAATGCCGACGCGCTTTGTTGCTGATCATATTACCGACGGCAGACGCTCTGTTCGCCGCTATCAGTGAATAGCGTGAATTGTTTGTACTTTCACGTTTCATTTCCCGTGCACAATTTCGCCCAAATAAAGAGTTGCAATTTTCCAGTCTTCCTGCAGGCTTTTTTCACCGCCACAACCACGTGACAAAAGTATACCGTAGAACACGACAGTACTACAGTGACCTAGAAAACGGTACTCTTGATCGTGACTATTGTAATGCGAGAGCATTACTTCGCTCGTTGTGCGACTGCTCTGTTGCCAGAAAGCCATGGCAGAAAAGCGGAACATAAATTACGTAATCTTTGGGGTGTGTACGTGGTTGTGCGGAACGCGAGCGCTCCAAGACCGAACGTTGCCAGGCGATTGACTAGATGGCACAAAAATCCCTCACAACACTAAAGGCAGAGCGCTATCTGCAGCGAGGTAACGTTCTGGCCTAGGGATGGCCGATGGCCGTTAACGGTTAACCGTTCGCCGGCTTAGCCATTAATCACTATCCATGCGGCTTTTAGATGCGAAGTATCTTATGGCGGAGTCCAATCCGGTGGTGGTGGTGTGCGGCGTGACCACCCTTACTGCGCATGCGCATACCCTCTCCGCACACCTCCTCTCCACTCCCCTCTCCCATTTCCCACTTTCCACTTCCTCTCTCCCCTTTCCCCCTCTCCCCTTCAACATCTCCCATACCCCTCTCTCCTCCCCCTTTCCACTCTTCCTCTGAAACGCGGGCTAGACATGCTGAAATTCTCTCCTGCGCAACGCCGCGATGAGCACAAGCGCATGCGCGTCCCCTCTCCCTCTCTCTCCTCTCCTACGCTGTCCCTCTCTCGCACGCATGTCGACCGCGTTCCCCGCTCGCCCTGTGAGAATTAAAGGGGTCATGAACCACTTTTCCAAGCAATGATCTAATGGCCTCAGTATCGGAGTGTACTGCCTCCCGAATCGGTTGCTGCAAAAATTTCTCGAATCCGTCAAGGATCAGCGGAGTTACGGGGGTTTGGCGCACGCTCCCAGCGCTTTCTCTCTTTTCTCGTGCCGGCGAGCGCACTGGAAGCTAGACAGGGAGGGATGGCATGGGGGAAAGAAGTTACGCCAGCGCGCGTCATGAAACGCGATCGCTCTCCCGCTGTGATTCGCTTTCGCGAGTGCGGCTACCGTGTACTGAGGAGTGCGCGCCGGCAAGTGGCGGCACCCCGCGGCAAGAAGCGCATCTGATCCGAACGCCGCTCTCGATTTACGTCGGCTATCGGCCAGTAAGCATGCTATGTCTCTTGCGACGTACAGCGGACAGACGCCCCGCCCACCGACGAGAGTGAGAACCGGCCTCTGTTAGAAAAGAGGGTGCCTGGGGAAACGGCAACTTCGCGCTCCGCTTGTGGCCATTACGCGGCGCGCACGACTGTAATATTTGGCAGAGCAGTTCATAGCCGTGTCAGCTTTCCGCAGGATGTGTTTTTTCAATCAGCCCAAGGGGTGCTTCATGACCCCTTTAACGGCCAGGCTAGAGGGAAGACAAGACGCGCGTAGCGTTCCTCTTCGCGTTCCACAACGCGAGGTCGACAGCTTGCCCAACGAACGCCAACGGAACGCGATCGTGCAAGTGCTCCGGCTTCGCATCGCCTCATTGGTCCTCTTTAGCGGGAAATGGTGTAATTTTTTTAATGACGATAGTCTTTCTTGGGATACTTACACGGAGAAATTTTGGTCTGTCTGTCTTTCTGTCTGTCGGCACGTCACTCGATTCAGCCACTCGGCCAAAGTTGAACCACTTGCCCAAGGGCCAGCGATCTTGAACTGGTACGGCTGTTCATACTTGTGAACGTTGTCGATCAAAAAGTAAATATCACGCATATCTGAGGCGCAACATTACTAGGTAAGTATTAGGTGGTGTGTTCCTTTAATACAAAATGCATACATACGTAATTCTAATGACCCTAGTTTCTTAAGCTGCGCTGAAAATGCGACTTCGCTGAAACTTGCCTTCCTCCATGCCCTCTGCACGATCTCATTTTTGTGTTTCGGTTTCGGTTCTGTATTGCACTGTACGAATGCCATGGGGCGCCGCTCTGGCATTCCTGTTTTACCCAGGCGACATGTAAATAAGAGTGTGTGGAGAGTACTCGTTGAGTGCGGACGTTTCTTCTGCTTCAGCGCTTCGCGCCAAACCGCGTGTTCGGGCTGGCTGGCGTCCCCGCCGGTCGCGTTGGTCACCGCCGGTCTTTGCCTGCTGCTGCGCCGGGACTACCAGTCCGCAACACAGCACTCATGTTTCCCGACGTATTGCCAGATGGCGTCCACATCTCACGCAGCGCCTCTTCTGTCGTCTTTAGACGACATTTGCAGCGAAGCACGCAGATACGCGGCCAATTTTTTCGTCGATAGATATGCACTATCGGCAGGTGCTTTCAAAAAGTCTGAGCAAACGTTATACTCATGCATGAACCTATTTATTTTGTTAGTCGAACAAACACGAGTGCGTAACGATTTATTGATAAAGTATGATTTACTTCGTCGATTGCTAAGTGCAAATGGCGCTAATAGGAAGTTTTCGAATAGGGGCCCCGAAAGTTTGGGGCCCCAAACCTCTTTGCGTGTGCTCGCTTTGGGTCAAAGAGGAGCTAAGAGTTTACGAATAGCACCTGCGGCGCTTTGGACACTCCCCCTATTCTAGGTCACTGTATTGGCCAAGAGTCGTCGAGTGGGTCCCGTCACGTTTGCTTGACGCAAAGCTTTTGGAGCAGGCTTTGGGGCTCGCGCTAAATTCGAGAAATAGCGTCCACAACGCAAAACCCAATCGCTGTTCGGGTCTCGCGCATGCACAGTAGCCTCGACGCTATTTCTTTGGGGCCCCTATTTGAAAACTCCGTAATGAATAATGAAGGTATAGACAGTATGTGGCATATGAAACCAGATGAATATTCAGGCGGCGATTTTGACTCGAAATGATAAAATACCGTCGAATAGAGAGTGTTGCAGAAATGGTGTGGAACATGGAATGCCGCTACAAACTGGTACTTCTTGCGTGAATATCCTGAGGTTTAGAGCAAAGAAACGACGCAGGACGACAGAAACTGAAGCGATGGTACGAACCTGGTCCGTAGATACCACCGCAGAACACAGCACTGTGGAGTTCTCGTGTTTTCCGTAGTCATGTGTCATTCCGTTGCTGTAAACCTCAAGGTATCAAGTATCGTTTATCCCACCAGTCTGTTTCCTTGAACTTATTGTTGCGGGAAAGACAGCAATACATAACAAGAGATAAAAAACGACTCTATTGAAAGGTGAGGTTCCTTCAACATGTGAAAACATTCGAATATGTCAAGCAAGAAGAAAAAGTTGCAGGTTTTGATTTTTCGAACCACGTGGTCTTTTCTACAGGCCACGGGAATGCCATGTGGCCGAGTTGTTTATTGAGCACGGCCGCACTTGAACACTAGCACCTTTGTTATGGTGACAAACGATACGCTTAACTTTTACAACGAGCTCCCGTGATCTTTAACCAATATGTTCCCTGCCAGGGATGATCGTGTCCAAAGAAGAATATACACGACGGCAAGCTAACCGGCAACGTGAGTGGCGACACGTGAGAATAGCCACTCGGACGCTCCAGGTGTTGCTGCGATCGACAACGCCATTGCTATGCACAAACGTCTTCACACTGGAAAGGAGGGGGAAATGGGGACGTGAATTTATTTGTCGGCATGTAAATTGTATTCTTTTGCAAGCAGCACGTGGGGGCTCATATATCGCAGTTGAAGTGATCATGAACAGTCGTGATATAGGTCGGACCGGAATATAGATCGAACCCCCTCCCGCCCCTTCATACCAAGGTCGATCCAAATAGGTTGCGCAGCTTCGGGCGAAAAGCGGTTCAGAACATATTGCCAACGACACCAGCAAGGGGAGCCATGGGTGCTGTGACTGAACCGCGACTATGTTCGAAAGGAACAAACATTAATAGTAAAAAACCAAATGTTATTCAAGGGTAAAGCAATCTTTATGTTTTACAAATGACATTTATTTCCCGAACAATATTATGTAGGTGCGATGTGTCAAGAATGTATGACAGTGTTGAATTATTACGAAAAAGTCACAGTTTCGCCGCAAGGGCGAAGCAATGAATGCGATAGCAAGAAATTAATGCTATACGAAGTGAGGCTCGCCAATGGATACTCTCAGTTTGAACAGCGCTCCTGTTGCAAAGGCGGCCGAAGCAGCGAAGGAAACTAGCGTGCTTCAAGTGTCGAGATGTGACACTTGATAGTTCGCGCTCATCTTCTGTTTGTTCGTTTAGCGGCGTGCCTGAGCTCGAGTGACATTCGTATGCGCCGTAACATGAGCGCGGACATCACGGTAAAAGCTAGAAACATTCCTCTTCCCTCACCACGAGAAAACCGCGCGAGCAGACAGCGGAAGGGCAAGGTTCTCCCATGCGCAAATATAAGAACAAGCGAGCGAGCTCGCCGACGACTTCTAATTGTGCCCGTCGGGCTCCTAGCGCCATCTCGCTGGTAATGAAGAAACGCTTATTATCGCCTGCCGTCTCTGAGTCCGTCCAGCGGTAAAGGGTGTGTATATAACGCTCGCCGTTAGCTACGTGGATGATCTGCGCTTCGTGGCGTAGTGGATAGCGCCACTCGCTGCGGAGCAAGAGGTCCCTGCTTCGATTCCGCGCTTCAGAAGCATTTTTCTGAATTATTTTTCTTTGGGGCTTTTTTATATATATATATATATACATACTTACGCATATACGGTGCATGACGGCGGTGACGGCGACGGCAAAATCCAGCCGAGACTGTCCATATAATTGCTATCGCAATAAAACCCTGTTTCTTAGCGCCCCCTGAAGATAGGCGCACGTCATTGTTATTCGGTGCAGCCCTTGCGGTGCATAGAAAGGCGCGCTCGTAAGTTCGTCTGCGACGACACGCCCCCTCACGTGTTCTGGTGTTTCGCACTTGCATGCCTTCTGTGAATTATTGTGGTGAACATTTGATTTTTGCTGGGCGCCAAGTTGCGAGATGAATTTCATCGTTGGTGAACGCAATGGGTACAGTCTTCAACGGACAACGGCACAACGCGGCTAACAGTTAACGCCGAACGCTTTCCTCGGTACTCGCGGAAACGATGTGGTGTTCCAAGGATGCAATAGCAACACGCGTACGCCTGGCCCGCTATTCCAAATAAGACACCGGAGCAACGGTTCGGAGTAGTGTGTTTGCTGGATTTCCATTGATCAGTATTCCTGCTGCCCAGTTCCGTTCGTGAACACGCGGTGCCTACTATATTTCCTGTTATCGGTGAGCAGATCGCTAAGTTATCTGTCGGGCTACAATTCGCAAGCCTTGTTACGTTACACGTAAGGTTAATTTATCGGAACATAAGGCAAAACAGTGCACGTAGTGTACATACTTCTTGTACTAATTACGACATTTGTTGCTTATTTTGTAGGGTGTGTAGACTTCATAATGTGCGTCCACGGGCATTGTACAGGATGTGGAAGTAGTCAACAACATCCGATGCAGTGACCATAGAATGGTAAGATCTAGAATTCAACTAGACTTGAGGAAGGAACGGCAGAAACTGATACGCAAGAAGCGGATTAATGAACTAGCTCTGAGAGGGACGGTACAGGAATTCAGAGTTTCACTTCAGAATACGTACGCGGCTTTAACCGAGGAAACTGACCTTAGCGTTGACGCAATGAATGATAATCTGACTCTAATCATTAAGGAGTGTGCAGTGGAAGTCGGGGGTACAGTCGTTAGACAGGACACTGGTAGGCTATCCCAAGAGGCGAAAAACCTCTTTGAGAAACGTCAAGCCATGAGAGCCTCAAATGCAACAGACAAAATAGAGCTGGTGGAGCTTTCGAAGTTAATGAATAGGCGTAATGTAGCCGACATAAGAAAGTATAATATGGAGAGAATTGAGCATGCTCTAAATAACGAAAGAAGCCTCAAAGCTATGAAGACAAAACTGTGCATAGGCAAAAATCAGATGTATGCATTAAGGGACAAGGAAGGCAAGGTCACAACCAATATGTATGGATAGTTGATGTAGCGGAAGAGTTCTACAGAGATCTGTACAGCAGCCGAGACAGTCAGGATGATAACGTAAGAAGCAGTAATAGCCCATAGGAATCTGACATCCCACCAGTATTGACAGGAGAAGTAAGGAAAGCCCTAAAGGGAATGCAAAGATGCAAAGCCGCTGGTGAGGATCAGGTAACATCAAACCTGTTGAAAGACGGTGGAGAGATTATGTTAGAAAAACTAGCCACCCTGTATAGGAAGTGTCTCTCGACGGGGAGGATACCAGAATCTTGGAAGAATGCCAACATCATCTTGATCCATAATAAAGGGGACGTCAAGGACCTGGAAAAAAAACATGGTTGATCCCTCCGCCATAGGAATCGGAATAACACGAAAGTAAAGCGTGCCCTTACAGAAGTAACTGAATGTTTACTGTACACTGATATAACAGAGTTTGCGCAATGTATATTGATGTCTGGCAGCTTATAGCACCGTTTAACGTGGACTTTCCTACTTTGATTATTGGTGGTACATCTCCATACCGACGACTAACGTCCCTGCTAAATGATTAAACAAACCCTTGTGGTAGCTGTAGTAGTTAACGGTGAAAGCGTAATCAGAGAAAGAGGTGTGATAGCCTGAAGAGCGTCGTATATTGGACGCAGAACTTGGTCGCCATACCGCGGCATGTTAAAATGTGATTGAATACCACGGCCGGACTAGAGGGAAACGCAAAGCGCTTCGTGCCGCCCCGGTAGCCCGGCCGCGATTTTTCTAGGGGCGAGCGCGTGAGCGGGGAACGCGGTGTTACAGCCAGGTGGGGCAGGCGCGCGTCGCAGAGCTATGAGCGAGGCCGACCGAGGCCGACGGTTTTACGAAGCTTGGCTAAGGTCGCCACCTCGCGGTGTGTTAAGGCATTGACAAAATTGAACTTCTATTAAAAACGCGTTGAATGGGAGAGACGTGTAACGCGTTGCAGGTGCTAATCGCGGAGGCCACAGTAATGACGAAATACTTTACCGCTCCCAGAGGGCAACACCACCCCGTCGACCGGGAGAATGCTAGATATAAAAGGCGTGTTTGTAAAGCCTCTAGAGTCTGTGACCGGGGCGCAGTGGATAGCGTGCCCGGCATATGATGTTGCGGACCCAGCGGTCGTGGGTTCGATGCCCATTGACGGAACTTTTTTTCTTTGCCATCTGATCGTGTATATTTTTTCAACGTCATTTCCGTGACGGAAATACGTCACTGAAGTCTTGGTGGACCCCGGCATGAAACACTTTCGTGTTAAAATTACACGTCCATCAGCTTACTGTCCGTTGTCTACAAGCTATTTACAAAAGTATTTGCTAACAGAATTATTACGACATTAGAGTTCAATCACCCAAAAGACCAGGCAGGATTTCGTACAGGCTTCTCAACAATAGACCATATTCATACTGTCAACAAGGTGATAGAGAAATAGCGCGGAATACAACCAACCCCTAAACATAGCCTTCATAGATTCAAGGAGGCATTTGATTCGGTGGAGACATCAACAGTTATGCAGGCACTGCGGAATCAGGGCATCGACGAAGCCTATATAAACATAATGGAAGAAATTTACAGCAGATCCACAGCCACTATAGTCCTCCATAAAGAAAGCGTCAGAATCCCAATAAAGAAGGGCGTACTGCAGGGAGGCACAATTTCTCCAATGCTATTCACCGCGTGTTTACAGGAGGTTTTCAGGGCCCTAGATTGGGAAGAATTAGGGACAAGAGTTAATGGAGAGTATCTCAGTAACCTGCGATTCGCTGATGACATTGCATTGATGAGTAACGCGGGAGACGAATTACAGCTCATGATTACTGAACTGGACACGGAAAGTAGAAGAATAGGTTTGAAAATTAATATGCATAAAACTAAAGTAATGTGGAACAATCTCTGCAGAGAACAGCGCTTTGCGATAGGAGGCGAGACACTGGAAGTTGTAAAGGAGTACGTCTACTTAGAACAGGTAGTAACCGCGGAGCCGAACAATGAGAGTGAAATAACTAGAAGAATAAGGATGGGATGGGGCTCATTCGGCAAGCATTATCAAATCATGAATGGTAGTCTACTACTATCCCTCAAGAGGAAGGTGTATAACAGCTGCATCTTACCGGTACTTACCTACGGCACAAAAACTTGGAGACTTACAAAGAGCGTTCAACTTAAATTGAGGACGACGCAGCGAGCGATGGAAAGGAAAATGATAGGTGTAACCTTAAGAGACAGGAAGAGAGCAGAGTGGGTCAGGGAACAAACGGGGGTTAAGGATATCATAGTTGAAATCAAGAAGAAGAAATGGATATGGGCCGGGCACGTAGCACGTCGGCAGGATAACCGGTGGTCATTAAGGGTAACTGACAGGATTCCAAGAGATGGCAAACGCGTGAGGGGGAAACAGAAAATTAGGTGGGTAGATGAGATTAAGAAGTTTGTAGGTATAACGTGGCAGCAGAAAGCACAGGACCGGGTTAATTGGCGGAACATGGGAGAGGCCTTTGCCCTGCAGTGGGTGTAGACATGCTGCTGCTGATGATGATGATGGTGGTGTAGGGTGTGATCAAATTGCATTATTGAGACCATTGAACAAAACTGAAATGTCATCATTTAGGCGTGACCAGGCGTAATTTCTTCTGATTAGAACTGAAGCACACATGAAATGCGCTCTTTAAGTCCCCTGCGCATGTGCGAAGCAAATAAGCAAAGCTGCAAACATGTGTGGTACGCTGCTGCCTACTTTATTTTAGGCAAGATGACACGAACGCAGAATGAAAGCTCCAAGAATAAGGTTTCCTGGTAAAACCAAGGTGAATTAAACGGCGGCACATTTAAACACCGCTGTTAAAGGGACACTAAAGGCAAATAAAAATTTATGTCCAGAGTCAAATCTCAATGTATAACAACTTCTAAAACGACAATATTATCAACAGCCGTGCCCTACTTACCGAGAAATTAAGCTAAATGTATCACATGATGAGCGCCACGAGTCTGGCATTTTCGAAGTGATCCCGATGACGTATGAGAGTCTGCCTAGAATAAATCACTAGTAATCAAGCTGGCAGCAATAAAAAAAGAGCCTTCCGTGCATCAAAAAGACGTAATAAAATGCTGTTTTGTTCGTTTCCGTTTGATTCATGACAAAAGAACCTCTGTGGCGTTGCCATGGGGAACGGCGTGCGTGGTTCAAAGGTTCCGTTTTCGCCGAACTGCGCTTCGCCCGGCGCCCTGCTTCGCTCACGCGGTCACGTCTCAGTGGTAGTTTCGGGATCGCGTACTGCCGCGTGTGTTTTGCGCGCTCGTGAAAGTCGCAGGTCCACCACAGCTTCGTCGCCCGACACCGCCCTGCTGGTTTCCTGCTTTCCGGCTCGGGCTCGGGAGAGTCGCTGCCGAGGCTGCTATTGTAGTACGCAACGACGCCGGCACTACGAGTCATCAGCAGCATACCGCGTTCATCGGGGCTGAATTCGCTGAACTGGAGCCCAGCGTCGCCAGCCGATGTCTCGTTGTCAAGTTCTCCGTCCACATCCATTGCGTCGATTGCGGCAAGCCAGCAAGCTTCGATGGCTTCGATGGCCGTTGTTGCTGCTGTGGGTCCCGCTCTGCTGCCACTAGTGTCGGCGGCCGCGCAGTAAAGGCGGGCAGCGTTGGGCACAGCAGCAGTGACGTATGAAAGTCTGATTTCAGGCGGGCAATTTGAGGTGCGCTAACGCGATGCGGACCACTAAAACGTGATTTTATTTCAAAATAAGCACTTCCTTGGCATAAAAGTAGCACTACGAGGTTTCTGGACCGCTATTTCAACAATCAACGTCGACTTAATATTTGCTTTTAGTGTATCTTTAAGTCATCAATCGATATTAGTTTAGCTATAGCGTTGGCTTCAAATGCACTCGCCAAGGGCTTGCCGGCTCGCTGTAGCGCGAGCCCTTGGCGATCAGGGGACTAAGAAAACTATTTTGAGGTCAAATTTCGCGCTAGTACCAACAAAATGACGTCACTTTTTTACCGGATATTGCGTCACATCCGTTTTATTTTTCGTTCCGCCGGAACAGTTCCCTCCTCACACAGATGGCGCTAAGCCCCATGAGCAGCTGATGAGCAGCCATTTTCTGAACGAATGGGCTTCTACGGAAGCTTCGCTACCAGTTACATTTACCTTGCCCATACTTTGAATCTTAAAAAAATTAAATAATTGCAAAGTATTGCGGCACACCCTAGCATTGATAAAGACACACAACCAGTTGCACTGTGGTGACATTTATTCATACTTAAACACTGCCCTTACTTAGTTAACTGCCAGAAGGCCACGAAGTGCTCTTTGCTCAGACTCATCCGAACTGGAGCCAAATGATGCCTGCTTTTCGCTAGCAACGTGCCAGAGTGCATCATCCTCGGTTCCGTCTAATGTGTTGTTGAGGCAGCATTTGCGAAAAGGTTTGCGCCCCATCTTTTCCGGGAGGGATTTCCACGCTGACAACACCCAGCCACAAACGGTCGCGAGCGGTGGACGTCGCAGGCGGCCAGCGGGGGTCTCGGGATTGTCACGCACCATCCCCTCACTGTAAAGCTCGAGCAGCGATCTTTACACGGCTTATTCAGCACAACGTCCAGTGGCTGGAGCATAGATGTCAGTCCACCCGGAATCACTACAAGATCCATCTTGCCATCAGACAAGGCTAGCTTTACGTCGGCCGTGAGGTGACCTCGAAACGGGTCGAGGACCAACATACTTGGTCGTTGAAAAAGGGCACCGGGTCGCCGATTCCACACCAGCCTAATCCATCCCAGCATGAGGGAATCGTCTGTGAATTCTTTCTCATGCACTTTGACAATCAGATCACGAGGAAAGTCTCCTTTCGGTAGCGCGTTCCTTTTAAAAATAACGAAAGGGCACATCATCACGGTGAACCGCGAATTTTCGTAGCCCGTTGTGCTTTACCTATTTCGATCCTTTATCTGTCACAGTATTGTTCGAGGGCATATCAAATTAGACTGGAGTTTATCGGCGTTGCCCACGTGCCCCACCAACGCTGTCGACGACCCTCTATCTATGACAAAGCGCTGATAGTTGGCCAGCTTGTGCTCGAACTCCTCGGGCAGTTTTTGGCATAGGAAAGTACGCCGCCGCACTATGGCCGCACAGCAAAGCCCTTCCGCTTCATCAATCGGTGCAACCACGAGCGCGAGCCCTTGAATTGGGCCATCGTGAGCCCACAGTCGCGTGCGATCTCGAGAGCTTTCACGCGGATGCACTACGCTGTCACGGGCCGCGACCTTGCACGCAGCTCCCGAACGAACTCCGCGAGTAGCGTTTCCAGTTCGGGATGCACTGCACACCGTCGACAAAACTTTGTTTGTCTATTTATTTTATTTAATTACTTATTTATTTATTTTTTTTGGCTGCAAGTTGTGATGCGCTGTTAGTGGCTCCAACATGGGATCCTTTTCTCCGATGCACCGAGTTCCCGTTGTGCCGCCAGGTTGCCGTGAGCTTCTGCATACTCTATCACTTTTTTCTTAAAGCCTATCGTAAACTGCCGTCGGGTACCACTCATGTTCAAAAGAAATCGGGGGAAAAAGAATAGCGTAGAACCAAAGCGGCCACCCTAGCCTTGCTATAAGGACGAAAGAAAACGCAAAATGGCGTCGCCCTATGGTGCCGCTACCGATGCTCGCGATGAGAATGGGCGCGTTATGTTAAGGAGCTCGAGCGCGCTCTAGCCGGCGCAGTGCGCTCTTGTAAACTTAACGGTTAAAAAACGGCTTCCGGTGCGTGATTACGGAGCGCGCTATACACCAGAGCACGCCTGTCTCGCACCCAGGCTGCTGGCGAGCCGAGCGGATACTCTCGCACCCAGACGCCGGGCTGACGGGGCTGCCAAGGCGCGCGCGGGCTGCACCCAGTAAACAGGGCAAGCTGCAGTTCTGGGGCTTTAAAGTGCGAAAAAGTACCCGTTCACGCTGCTTCAGCGTATAAGAGCTCGTCTGGGCACTACTGCGTCGTCTTTGGATGCCAAAACAAGCAGCGCAACAAGAAGATATTAGCGTTGTCTGCGGCGATTACGACGCGCCACGGAAATAGTGCCGGTGCGGTGTTTTCAGCTTCGCCGCGAGTGGTTAACTGTGATTCAAGCAGAAAAACTAGGAGCCGAGTGAAAATGCGCGAGTAAGTACACCAACTGCGTGTATTCTGCAGTGTGATGCCCACCTATTTCATTTTGCGAACCTAATTTGCGTGACACGCAGCTGGGTTGAAGGCAGGCGCGAGCTTTGTGTGGGAGTGCACTTCATACCTTTAAGCGTTTGCTTTGACGAAAATCTAGTGCAAGGTAGTGCTTTCAAGCACAAGCAATCAGCATGCTTTGCCGCTTTCAACGTAGTATTAAGCTTTAGTGCTTTTGATGGCATCCACGCCTTCGAGATTTCGCCTTCAAAAGGTAATAAATGGCACGGTGCTCTTCAATAGCTGGCCAGAATTTCGTGCTTTCATTTCAGTGTTTGATGTCCCCAAATTTATTTGGACACGAGGCACCTAACTGTACATAATACATATATTGGCACGTAAGTAAACAGTACTCGCGCCAGTGTCCTTTACGTCGCAGGCGTGGCTGACCGGCTTAACTAAGAGTAGCACAGTTTCGCTTGTAAAGCACCATCGTTACAAGAATAAAATCGCGCAGGTAGCTTCCAAAAGGGATCGCTGAACGATACTGCAGGATACTACTCTCTGATAGTAAGATACTACTCTGATAGCACGCTTTTGTGAGAAAGACGCATTATTGTGAGAGCGCTCGTGAAACAAAAATTACGTTCCGCGAAACTACCAGTAAAGCATACTCTAATTATTATGCGATGCATGCTGAAATGATGAGCTTTCACAAAACTTCGTGCACAACTTGTAATATGGGGCAACAAAACATCGCTTCACTCTTTTCGCGAGCTGCACTGCAATTACGATTCACGCGTACTACAGCGAGAACGTTTTTTTTACAAATGTAACAGCGTACGTATCTGACGATGCTTCCGCAGCCTACTCAGCACGTACTGTATACATTGTGGACTTGCATGAGCAAGATGTTCTTGATGTTCCAATAAAATCAGCTAAAATGTCCAGGCTAGAAAAGACGCGAAACACGCTCTCCGACGGGCTGAGTTTCGGGAGTTTCACGTTTGCTCTGTGTAGCGTCTGCTGGCATGGCAGCCCGCGCATGTTGTTTCGTCGCGTGCGCGATAGATGGCGCGACGCGCAATGCAAATATGGCGATGCGCATGGAATTCGCTGTGTTCTGGTCTATACGCGCTCAAATTCTCAGACGGTACACGAGAGCTCGCGCGTGCTACGGCTTCCGGAAAAATGACGTGTTTCCGACTCTCTCTAACGATGAATTGCGTTCTCCTTCCCCACTCGTTCCCGCCTGCAGAAGCGACATAACATTCGCCATGTGACGCTTTCGTGCCCCCGAAAGCAGTCGGCGGAAATCGCCGTTAAGCTAAGCTACAAAGGCGCCGCACTCGAGTGCATTCGAGCGTGCTCCTTTGGAGTTCGGAACGCGCTAACTTAACGCGCCCGTTGAGGCTATTGACTTCAGCTGTCAGGTGATGCAAGATTCGCCTATTTTTTCTGCCAATGACCGATATATAAGATGAGGATCGATTTTTCATCGCTTTCAAAAAAGTAAATTCGACCTGTATTCCGGTTTTTACAACTACTATAGACTAATTGTCCTTCCTTAAAATCCCCAGCATACTTTTTCACTGGCACTCACGTCTGCCTCGCCTGTATAGGTAAAAGCAATGATCGCGTAAATAAATAGAAGCAGCCCAAGGATTTGAACCGCCAGTGCTGCTCACAGTTTGCATTTGCCCCTTTTTTGGAACGAATCGCATAGGATACAAAAACAGAGGAAAAACATGTCTAAATCGTATCCGTAATTGGCACACCTGCATGTTCGTCACTTTTCGTGAACCTGTTTGGCCGTAGAAACTCAATTAGATATCAACTGAGTGAACCGCCTAGCTGCAGTTCCTGCGTGTACACCCCTACAACTGCAATAAGTAATGGCCCTGATACCGCAACTCAAAAAATAATCAAATGCGGGACACTGCGCACACACATACCTTGTCATTAAAATAAAATATGAAATCCTGTGATGTTTCCAGCGGAACGCGATTGATGCGACATTCGACGACTCACTGTAAGCCTGGAATTCTGAAGGCATTTACGACTATCTGACACTTGATTCATTGTCAGCGCAATTGCGCGAAGTAACCTCTGGAGTAGTAACTGCGCTGCACGATTTAAGAAAACAAGGTGTCGGCCAGGCACGCGCTCCAGCTGCGCACGCAAAATTTTATTGCAGCATAACCGCCCAAGAGTACATTGATTAAAAAAATGGCGAAGCTTGCACTGAGCCGCGCAAGGCTTGAAACAGCGAAACTGGCCAATTCAGAAGAATCTGGTTGCTTCTAGGTTGTTCCAGAGCCGCTGGGCTTTAGCTAGGTGATGCTAGGTTGTTTCTACGTTGATTCTCAACGTAAAGAGGTTCGAGTTAAACCACACACATTCGCAGACATGACACGGACGTCCAAACTCCTGAGGCAGAAATTCGCGCTGAAACCAAGCGTTCGCACTTCTCAGAGATCTACGGGCACATCGTCGTTGGCGTAGGCCTTCCATCGCTTCGGGCTCTCCTCGCCGCCACTGTTGCTTTTCCCGCTACCTAGTATTCTCTCGTTGTACGTGCTCGGGGTCTTCGGTTCCTCGCCGTCACTTCGCAGCCGTTTGTTGTTGGGCTAACTCTTTCCTTCTTCATTTTTAGTGGAGCAGTGGTGAGTAGTGCGGTTTATCCAATTTCTGTGGCACATACCCTATAATGATGATGATAGTTTTTTGGTTAGTCGGACAAGGAGCGACCTGCTAAACAACTTTGCTATTAAATTTAGCCCATACCAGGCATTTCTTCACTAATATGGTTCAGAACATTGCAACGAAGGAACACACGCAGGAAATGTCTTCACAGAGAGTTCGCTCATCAAGGCAGACTGCGCGACGCAATGCATGCGCGCTGTGGTGGAAGAGAGGCATAGAGCTTCACTTCGTGATTACTTGGGACACGTGACCACAGTCGACGCTACATAGAGTGTCGTTCTTCCTCGCCCACCGTGCACTCGCCGCCGCATCGCAGTAGTGGCTCTTTCTCAACATTCTAGTACGATTTCACAATTTTCGCGTCACTCCTGTAACAGTCTGTAAATCGATTAATCGAAAAGGTTTAATCCATTAATTCGACCAAATGAAGACTGAGGGGCGCGAGAAAACGCCACACAAGGAAAAGATGTACACGGGACGACGCGCTACTAGCATCATGAACAAATACCAACTCGCCCAACTTTTTACTTTACTGACCAAATGAAAGGCGGACATCGGTGACGATTAAGCGTTTTGTGGGACACTTTTCATAAATTACTCATTTGTCGATATCGCTATCTCGTATACGCACTCACATGAGTTTTAGCCAACCGAAAAAAGTAAATGTGACTTCAGCGTGAAAACATGAGGCAATATATCAAAGCATGTCGACGAAGTGATAAGCGGCTAAATCATCGAGTCGTCCAAGAGTACGTGGGTGTCTCTCGTAATATTAGCCAAAAAAAAAATCAATTCCCCACCATATTCACGAAGTGAGTGATGTTAGAGGAGCTTGCTCGGAGGTAATCGGATAAACCGTGAATGCTCCGCACAATTCCTCTACTGCCATATAAAGACGTCACACGCTGTTATAGTAGCGATGGTGGTCAGGTTGTTGACGAACCACAAGCGGTCGCAGACCTTGCAGCTGTGACCGAAAGTGTGGTCGGGGAAATCGCGCTTGCAGCGCGCGTCGGCGCCACGAACTTCAGGTAGCGACCGCTTTCGGCGCTTGGCCGCTGCATCCCGCGCCCTTACCACTTCGAGGTTCTCTGGCCGCTGCTTCGGCTTCGCGAGCTTCTATCTCGGGGCACGCACGACGCTCACGTCTCTCTTCGGCCTTGTGAGCACTCACCGCAGAACCTTGGTGGCGAGCCCGCGATGCTGCTGCATTGCGAGCCCTCCGCTCCGTCGCCTTATCTTCTTCGTTCACGTTATTAGTATCGAAGCGCACTGACTGGCGACTGTCGAAAGAGAGAGAAAGCGCGCAGTTGTGGCCCTCTAGTGGTCTCCTATCAAACTAGAGCACGCGCCGGAGTAGCCAACTGCGCCGCATGCTGCAGTTGGCTATGCTATATGTGGTTTTGTCTGCGTTAATATCATCATCAAGGCGCTCGAAGAACAAGAGGAAGAAGACTTCCCTTTCGCGCGAGCGTGCGCTGAGATGGTTATACTCTACCTGTGTTGAGCAATGAGAACTAGCGGCTACTACGGCGATGGACAAGCCCCGAGCATAAGCAGCAAGCTCTTAAAGAAAAAAAGATGAATCGCTGCCTTTGTGTCGATTATCCTCGCTGGAACATAATCACGAAGGACGCGCGCCCCCTCCCACGGGTAGACGATGCATTGAACCGTCTCTGCAAAGCAAGGGATCTCTCGTAGATGGACTGGATACTCGCAAATCTAAATCGAGTAGGCAGATCGAGAGAAAACCGCCTTGTAATCCAGACGGCCTGTTTAAGTCTAAGGTCGTGCCGTTCGGGTTCTACAGGGCACATCCGACGTTCCAGCGCGTAGTAGACAGTGTCGGCAGGCATAAAGTGGCAGTCCTGTCTCGTTTAGCTGGAAGAAGTCGTCGTTTTTGCTTCTAACTTAAATCAACACTTCAGTCGGCTCCAGGCGGTGTTACTGGCCGTCAGGTGATGCGAGCTCCCAATGATACCTAAAAATTCTTGGCGAAAACAATCTCTTGACGAGACGGAATTCGAACCTGCGTACCGTACCCGAAGACGAGCATTGTAACCTCTCGCTATCCAGGCACCCTAGCAGAACATAACATAGCGCTGTATAGTATAGAATAGCAAGGGGCTGGAAAAGGGATATGTGGGGACGATTAGGAGAGTTGTAAGGGTGAGGAGGAGGGAAAGAAGGAGGGGAGAGAGCAAAGCATGTCGTAGAAAGACAGAAATAGAGAGAAATAAAGGGAAGAAGGACAGAAAGAGAGAGAATCAAAGAAAGACAAAAAAGACATAAAGTTCGACATATCGAGAGAAATTTGAAATAGATAGAGAAATAGAAGGAAAAAGAGACAAAAAAGAAGTAGAAAAGAGAAAGAAAAGAGGAAATAAAGAGAAAAATAAAGATAAAGAAGGAAGGCCACCCAGCTCCCCTGTTCCTTCAGGCTTCGCACCACTAGTAAGAAGCTGTCTGAAGTTGTTTTATTATTATTTTTTTTGTCCAATTCAACGTCCACGTATCTGCACCAATGTCTACTTCCTTTAAGTTGATGATGGTTTCGTCGTTATGTAATGTCTCATTGCTCTATTACTGCTTCCTATAGCAATATGCTTCCCAATGCCAAATTCGGGGCATCTGAATTGTTTTCTAAATAAGCTAATCAATTTCCGATACATTTGTGACCTGCTACCCTCATCAACAGCTCAAAGCTAAGAAACTGATATCAGCAAATTGCTACCATGCAACGACACGAAAACTTAAAGCGTCTGACCAGAACTGCGCTCCATATCCACTCGTCTTTTATCTGCAAATGACTGCCGCTTCCATTAACTGAGTCTTTATAGGTTGTGTTTAGATGAGATAGCACTTCCTACCCACCTTGATGACTCGATGGATTCTTCCTAAGAGACCACCCCAGGTAAGGCACGTACGGTCGTTTACTTCTCTACGGCTTATCGTGTGTCCGGGCAGGAAGGTCAACAGCCGGATTGCACATTCCTTCACAAAGGTACCTGCGGAAGGTAAGAGCTACCGCATCACTTATGAGACAACACCAGTGAAGATAACTCGACACTCTTCACTTAACCGTTTATTCCGCTTTGCTTGTTTTACCCGAAGACCCTTTGCTTGTTTTACCCTTGTCGACGAAGGCACCCTTAGTGCCGTCATGACCCTCGTTGTGCTGTTGTTAATACGTGTGAGCCCCCAAAAATGCACTGCCGACGCTGCGGCGTCAGCTTTTGTGCTTCCGTGCGACAGTCCAGAGAGGAGGTGATCCTTCTCTCCTTTGAAAGGGTCTATACATTCAGCTCTCTACGAGGCATGTGTCAGGTTGGTATGCTTAATTACGGGTGCACTCACTCATGCTCACTTGTGAGAGCGTAAGTCAGTAAGAAGTGGTGCGTATAAGCGTCAGTGGGAACGTACGGTGAACATCGGTAGACGTCAGTATGAGGATGACTTAGTAGCTGAGTCACAGGTTATGTAAATGTGAGCTTGTGTAAAGCCATGTGATGGTTATTACACGCGAGTGCTAATAGGAATGCGTGCCTATTATAGTCAGTGGACGAGAGCATTGAACATGAGCGTGGACGAGAGTTTGAACTCCAAGCTTTATGCTTGAAGTAGCGCGAAAAACTGGCACAAATCTTGGAGGTGCTAGAGAGAGCGGCTACGAAGAGTAAAATTATAACTGGCGATGATCGTGAGTTCACGTGAGCGTGAACGTGAGTGAATTTTTGTATGCAAGTGTGAATAATAGCGTGGGTGTTAGTAAATTGAGCGCGAGCGTGAGCACCAGTGAATGTGCATGCGTAAACGAATAAGCATACTTTAGTGTTATTTATCGCGTACTGGTAATACTGTTTTGATACAGCTGTAAATGTAAATGAGTGAATGTTAGGCTACGTGCTTGTGAATACGGACGTGAACGACGATGAGTCGATGGGAAAATGCGAGCGTCAGCGTGCGCGAAGGCTTAAGTGCACGTTAGCCTTTCATGACAGAAGAACGCCATTACCACCGCATGCGCTGACAACCTTAACAGGTACCACTTGAAAGAATTAATTTGTATTTGTCGATAATACAGGCCAAGTTTTGCCCGGTATAGTGGCGCTACGGCTGTTTTTGAGACGTTAAATAATATTGTCACGTGGTCGTGACGTCGACGAAGACAGCAGTCAGCACGTCCGAGATGAAACTGTTTATTTGGCCGAACTTGTGGCCGGGAAACTGAAGGTCAAACTGCAGCAATACACTGATAGCGTCGAACAGAGCGTCGACCGTCGATCAACTGACAAGCGGTCAAGCGCGTCGGCTTTTATTCAAGCGCTATGGAACTTTCCAGCAATATCGCTGGTGGCGGCGTTATCTCTCGACAAAGCTGGAACACTCGCGTGCGGCGCCCAATCTTAACAAAACGATCTACTAAAATCGTGAAGCTTCTCGAACACTGCTTCGCGGCCAGCGTCGAGCGTTGATAACCGTCCTTGCTGGTCATACTCGAACGCATCAAAATAAAAGAAGAAGCGGGCGTGGCATTGCCCCCCTCTGAAAAAGCATCGTCCCGATGCTTGTAAAAGAACATGGAAGGGAGAAAAAACACACGTGCATACACAAATAAATGACAATACCAAAGGAAAAAGTAGAGTCCCCAGGTTCGCTAACGCGCAAAAAACGGCTTAGGGCGCACGAAATGGACGACTTCAGGTCGTGGGGAGTTCGTAATGCCGTCCGGGACGACCTCGTAGTCAAGAGCGCCGTGACGTCGAAGCACCTTGTATGGCACCGAAGTATCGCCGAAGAAGTTTTTCACTGAGCCCACGTCGGCGTATCGGCGTCCAGACCCACACACGGTCACCGGGTTGGTACTCCATGTTTCGTCGTCGAAGATTATAGTGACGGCTGTCGACCCTCTGCTGGTTCTTGATGCGCAGGCGGGCGTCGAGCTTCTTCGGCGAGTTGCAAATAGGCGGCAACGTTGAGATCGTCTTCGTCGGTGGCGGTTGGTAGTATTGCGTCGAGCGTCGTTGCCGGGCTCCTTCCGTAGACCAGCTTGTACGGCGTCATTTGCGTCGTTTCTTGCATGGCCGTGTTGTATGCGAAGGTCACATACGGAAGGATGGCATCCCACGTCTTGTGTTCGACGTCAACATACATGGCCAGCATGTCGGCGATGGTCTTGTTTAACCGCTCGGTGGTACGCTGTGGTCCGGCGGTGGCTTGTTTGGCTGTATCTCAGTATTGCCTGAGTTAGGTCAGCAGTAAACGCCGTACCTCTGTCGGTGAGGAGGACCTCTGGGGCGCCATGACGCAGGAGGATGTTCTCAACGAAGAACTTCGCTACCTCGGCGGCACTGCCTCTGGGTAGGGCCCTTGTCTCGGCGTAGCGGGTGAGGTAGTCGGTAGCTACGACCATCCATTTGTTTCCGGTATTGGACGTCGGCAACGGCCCCAGTAAGTCCATCCCAATTTGCTGGAACGGCCGTCGAGGTGGCTCGATAGGCTGCAGAAGTCCGGCTGGCCTAGTCGGCGGTGTCTTGCGTCGCTGACAGTCCCGGCAGGTCTTGACGCAGCGAGTTACGGCGGCGACAAGGCGCGGCCAGTAGTACTTTTCCTGTATTCTTGCGAGCGTGCGAGAAACATCCAGGTGTCCAGACGTCGGGTCGTCATGCAGAGCCTGGAGGACCTCTGGTCGCAGTGTCGAGGGCACTACGAGAAGGGAATCGGCTCGAAGCGGCGAGAAGTTCTTCTTAAGGAGAACACCGTTGCGCAAGAAAAACGACGTCAGTCCTCGCGTGAATACCTTGGGAACAACGGTGGTCCTGCCCTCGAGGTATTCCACAAGGCCCCTGAGTTCCGGGTCCATTCGCTGGCGTTCGGCGAAGTCTCCGGCACTTATGGTTCCCAAGAAGCAGTCATCCTCCATGTCGTTCTGCGGCGGTGGGTCGACGGGGGCGCGGGAAAGCAGTCAGCGTCAGAGTGTTTTCTTCCGGACTTGTAAACGACGGTTATGTCAAATTCTTGAAGTCGTAGGCTCCACCGTGCGAGGCGACCTGAAGGGTCCTTCAAGTTAGCTAGCCAACACAAGGCGTGGTGGTCGCTGACAACTTTGAAGGGCCGGCCGTAGAGGTAGGGGCGAAACTTCGATGTAGCCCAGATGATGGCCAGGCACTCCTTTTCTGTTGTGGAGTAGCTGATTTCTGCCTTTGATAGCGACCGGCTAGCATAATTGATGACCCTTTCGAATCCGTCGGTCTTCTGCACAAGGACGGCGCCGAGTCCTACGCCGCTTGCGTCGGTGTGGATTTCCGTATCGGCGTATTTGTCGAAATGCGCAAGTATCGGAGGCGTCTGCAGGCGTCGTTTCAATTCTTGAAATGCTTGAACTTGCGACGTTTCCCACCTGAATTCGACGTCGGCCTTCGTGAGTTACGTCAGTGGCTCGGTGATCCGTGAAAATTCCTTGACGAAACGTCTGTAATAGGCGCACAGGCCGAGAAAACGGCGTACGGCCTTCTTGTCGGTGGGCGGCGGGAAGGCAGCGATGGCAGCTGTTTTCCGCGGGTCCGGGCGAACACCATCCTTGCTGATCACGTGACCCAAGAACAGGAGCTCCTCGTACGCGAAACGGCACTTTTCTGGCTTCAGGGTCAGTCCGCGGAGGTCTTGATTGCTTGAAGTACAGCTTCAAGGCGCTGGAGGTGTTCATCGAAGTTTGAGGCAAACACAACGACGTCGACCAAGTACACGAGGCACGTCTGCCACTTCAAGCCGGCCAGTACTGTATCCATAACCCGTTGAAAAGTCGCAGGTGCCTATCAAAGACCAAAGGGCATGACCTTGAACTCGAACAGGCCGTCTGGTGTTATAAAAGCAGTCTTTTCTCGGTCTCTCTCGTCGACTTCTATTTGCCAGTAACCGGTCTTGAGGTCCATCGACGAAAAGTACTTTGCGTTGTGTAATCGTTCCAGGGTGTCATCTATACGGGGAAGGGGATACACGTCCTTCTTCGTGACTTTGTTCAGGTGACGATAATCGACGCAAAAACGTAGAGTCCCATCCTTCTTCTTCACTAGCACCACCGGGGATGCCCACGGACTCTTCGACGGCTGGATGATGTCGTCGCGTAGCATTTCGTCGACCTGTTTCTTCACGGCCTCGCGTTCTCGCGTCGAAACTCTGTACGGGCTCTGACGGAGTGGTCTGGCGCTTTCCTCTGTTATGATGCGATGTTTTGCCACGGGAGTCTGCCGAATTCTTGACGACGACGAAAAGCAGTCCTTGTATTGCAAGAGCAGGGTTTTGAGCTGTTCTTGTTTGTGCTTCTGAAGGCTGGGATTGATGTCGAAAGCTGGTTGCGGCGCTTTATTCGTCGGAGTAGCTCGGGAGAATCGGCGCGGCCGAAAGCATTGCTGGCTTCTACGATTTCTTCGATGTAGGCGACCGTCGTGCCTTTGCTCACGTCCTTGTACTCGTTGCTGAAATTCGTCAGCATAACTGTTGCTTTCCCTGCCCGCAGCTCTGCTACTCCTCTTGCGACGCAAATCTTGCGGTTAATCAAGTGGTGCTGGTCGCCTTCAACAACGCCTTCCAGGTCTGCTGATTTCTGAGTGCCGACGGAAATGATGAAACTGGAGCGAGGGGGAATGGTGACCTGGTCTTCGAGCGCATTCAAGGCGTGCTTTCTTGGCGGTGTGTGCGGCGGTAGTGCCTTTTCCGTGGAAAGTGTTATCGACTTAGACCTCAGGTCGATGATTGCACCATGAAGGCCTAAGAAGTCCATACCAAGGATGACATCTCTCGAGCAACGCTGCAGGACTACGAAGTTCGCGGGATAAATCCGGTTGTTAATGGTGCGTCCCGCTGTGCAGATTCCCTCCGGCGTTACGAAGTGACCTCCAGCTGTCCGGATTTCGGGGCCTTCTCAGGCTGTCCTAACTTTCTTCAGCTTCGTGGCGAACGTTCCACTGATGACAGAATAGTCGGCTCCGGTGTCGACAAGGGCTGTGACGCTGTGGCCGTCGATAAGAACGTCGAGGTCGCTAGTTCGTCGTCTTGCGTTGCAGTTAGGTCGTGGCGTCGGGTCACGGCTACGTCGGTTTGTTCTGCTGCTTCCACGTTGCGTCGTCAGGTCTACTTCGGTCCGCGAGGTTTCGTCGCCAGCGGTTCGCGTCGTGTCCTGAAACCTTCGTCGTGGCGGCGGCGTCGGCGGCGGAAGGTCTTCGGTATTTCGTCGTACAGCAACCGCACCTCCATCGGTTGCTGCCCTTAGTTTTCCGGATGCGGGCTAGGTGACCGGCCCCAGGTTGGGCCAGTGTATGGTCGGCGTTGGGGAGAGGCGTATCGGCCTGGCGACGGCGATCGGGAAGGTCCTCGGGGGGTCCACTGCGTTCCTGCCAGATAGTCGGCGATGTCACGTGGTCGTTCACCCAGCTAGGGACGCGGCGCGTCGACGGCGAACCCACGCAGTCCCATCTGTCGATAACGGCAGCGACGGTAGGTGTGGCCGGCTTCTCCGCAGTAGTAGCAGAGTGGACGATGGTCGGGGGTGCGCCAAACGTCGGTCTTCCTCGGCGTGTATCGCTGACCGGCTGGCGGGCGGTATGACGTCGGTGGTGGCGGCGGTGGTTCCTGGCGGCGGAACTGCTGGGGCGGCGCGCCGTCTTGACGTGGGCGAGGAGGGGGGGCGTTGCGTCGGGCTGCAGCAGCATAGCTCATTGCTTGCAGCTGCGGCGGTGCCAGCTGAGGAACACCCAGTGACTGTTGGATTTCCTCGCGTACAACGTCCGCAATCGTCGTCACTTCGGGCTGTGCAAAAGGTGCGAGCTTTCGCAGCTGCTCTCGCACGATGGCTCGGATCGTTTCGCGCAAGTCATCGGAGCCGAGGGCATGAACTGCTGCGCTGTTTTGGAATGCGCGGCGATTGTACTACCTAGTGCGCATATCGAGCGTCTTCTCGATAGTTGTCGCCTCCGAGAGGAATTCTTGGACGGTCTTGGGTGGGTTCCGCATCAATCCTGCAAAGAGGTCGTGTTTCACTCCCCGCATAAGGAAGCGGACCTTTTTTTCCTCAGGCATGGCAGCATCGGCCAGGCCGAAAAGTCGTGTCATCTCTTCCGTGTAGATAGTGACCGTCTCATTCGGTAGCTGTGCTCTTGTCTCCAGCAAAGCCGCGGCCTTTTCCTTGCGGACGATGCTCGCGAAGGTATTGAGGAACGTCGTCCGAAAGAGGTCCCAGGATTGAAGGCTCGATTCATGGTTTTCGAACCACGTCTTCGCGGCGTCTTCTAAGTAGAAGTAGACGTGGCGCAGCTTCTCTTCAGTGTCCCAGTGGTTGAAGGCGGCGACTCGCTCGTACGTCTCCAGCCAGGATTCCGGGTCTTCAAACGACGATCCACGGAAAGTTGGTGGCTCCCTTGGCTGTTGCATCACTACCGTTGTAGGTGGCAGGGGGTCTGTCATCGTCTCGGCGGTCGATGTGACGGTCTTCGGCTGCCTGGCGTTTTCGGGAAGGAGCCCGTACTCTGGTTGTAGTCATTTCTGCCGGCGGCTGGTTCGAGGATCCGGGTTGTCCTTGGAGTCGTCATCTTCGCGGCTTCGGCTTGGGTCAGCGCTCCGCGGTGGCGTCTGGATCATGAAGCAGCACCTCCACCAGATGTCACGTGGTCGTGACGTCGACGAAGACAGCAGTCAGCACGTCCAAGATGAAACTGTTTATTTGGCCGAACTTGTGGCCGGGAAACTGAAGGTCAAACTACAGCAATACACTGATAGCGTCGAACAGAGCGTCGACCGTCGATCAACTGACAAGCGGTCAAGCGCGTCGGCTTTTATTCAAGCGCTATGGAACTTTCCAGCAATATCGCTGGCGGCGGCGTAATCTCTCGACAAAGCTGGAACATTCGCGTGCGGCGCGCAATCTTAACAAAACGATTTACTAAAATCGTGAAGCTTCTCGAACACTGCTTCGCGGCCAGCGTCGAGCGTTGATAACCGTCCATGCTGGTCATACTCGAACACATCAAAATAAAAGAAGAAGCGGGCGTGGCAATATGCAATTAACAAGGCAGTGAACACAGGTGAACCACAAATAGGTAATGATTTCCTGCTTGCATTTCTCACGCGATCGAACTTGTTTCAGGAAGGACACGCAGAATATGCTACTATTAAAAAAACGAGACGACGTTTAGTGATCTTGCAACAGAGCTCGATTCTTTTATTGTCATTTGGCACGTCTGATTATCTTTTTTAAGGCGGAAGCCTTAAATGTCTCACGATTGAAAAATCCAGCATCGGCGTAAGCAAGAAAGGTACGAAAAGTCACGTCACCAAGCGACGACATCAGACGTCCTCAGTGGCGTAATCTTATGGCGTCAGTACATGATATCGTCGCTTGGTTGAATGTGGACTGGTCCCGGATGTCGTGTAACACCGGGTGCGGTGCCGGAAGCTTCAGAGGTGTGGGGGGGGGGGGGGAGGAATGCAATCGACTGAGAACGTGAAAGTAAATTTATGAGGACCTTTTGGAAGCATACCTTTTCGCCTATATGCCCTTAGCGTTGGCAAAAAAGACTGTCAACCTTCTGGTTTTGTTGGTGAATAGGCTACAAACAAAAGTCACAGTTTCGCCACAAGGGTGAAGCACTGAATGCAATAACAACAAATTGGAATCTGATACAAGGGAAGGCCAGCAGCTAACTCCTTTAACGCCGAACCTGCCTAACTCGACAAAATGCCGGCATAAGGAAGCGTGGCCGCTGCAGCGAGCGACATTCCCAGGATTTGCGGACTTCTTGCGTTGCGTCATCTCTCGGCGGCAGCAACGGCGTCCAGCCGTAACTGAAAGGGAAGTGGGCGAAAAAAATCATATCTGACGAAAAAACCTAGTTATCAAAAACGACTCCCGGTTATATGCAGCAGAAATCCATTGGGGCATTCTGGGAACATTGCAGTATCGTACAACAAAACGTGTTGCTTCGCAGGACAATTGAACATCGCCCATTGGAACACATGGGGCCCCACTGTAAAATACTGAACACCCTGGGAAGCCGCGCGGTTCGTAGTGCGGCACTGTGATTTTACCAGAATGTTCCAGTTGGTCTCTTCTGCATATAACCGGGAATCGTTTTACTGCGATAGCAATGATATGGAGACTGTCGGCGGATTTTTGCCGTCATCGTCGCCGTCATGTCCCGTATATCTATTTATATAAATGAATAAGGCTCACAGAAAAATAAATCACAACAAAAAAATTCGAAGCACCGGACCGGGGTATTCGAACCACCGACCCCTCGCTCCGCAGCGCACTGCGTAGACAACTCTACCATGCGCCATGCGTGCGTCGGCATAATAACGGCGAGCTATTTATATACAGCGTAGAGTTTCTTACTACAGTGCCAAGAGGGGAATCTGGCGCCAATGTCTATGCGGGCTCTTTGGTTTAGCCGGCTACCATGGAAATGATTCGGAAGTACAGGCTTCGGATCCGCTTCGGATGGCTATCGTTCTTGAGATTCGCGACGCTTGTTTCAGTCTTAAACAAAGCGATATGAAGTTATTTCCTGTTAAAACTTGCTTCTTCAGTTTTATTTTATCTTCATCTTTTGGTTGTAGGGCAATGTATTGCTATACTTGTATGTTGTGTAAATTAGTGATTCCCATGATCGCGACGCTTGCACGTGATGATGTCATTACTCTTGTTTGCGTTTTATTCTAATGTACTCTTGTATTTTCCATTGCATTACTTTGCTTGCACGATGTTTGTATGTTTGTATAATGTTTGTATCTTTTCCACTCCTGTAATAACCCTCAAAGAGGGTTGACAGTATTCTGTAAATAAATAAAAATGAAAGAAATATATAATTCTTTTGTTCGTAAAACTTATTGCAAAAAGTTTGCGTGACCGTAAGATGAAACTGAAACCTCGACAAATTCAACCATCAGGGTATGCATTGCTCTGCAATTGTGTTCCAGATTTGGCATCATGATATAATTAATTATTTTTTTTACAACACTTAAAACAAACACGGTTATTTTTCCCTCGAAAGCACGCATTATCTATTTATGGAAATAACAGTACTGTATTGAGTGAGAAACACTTAACGTATAATATGCTGCGATGCCAGGTGCGTCTGTCCAAGTGGCCTGCCCTCAACGCATCTCTCGTTTTGTTGTGAAGTCGAGCCAGAGGAGCGTGACGGTGCGTCTGCTTAGCTTAGCCGTGGTTTTGCAATCGACTTGAAGAGTTTTCACAAACACCGCTTATAAAAAAATTCGACATATCCCTTGCGTTGTGGGAATCGGTTTCATGCGAAGCAGTCAGCGAGTACTTCTATGCTGTATTTTTATGGCTTTGAGCCAAGCGTTACGAGGTGGATCGACATGTTCTTGTAACTCTAGTAGCTGTGTGCACATCGTGGGCTTACCAGGCACGTCGACAACACTGGCATTTAAAGTGGAACTTATGGTGCGACGTTACGTCAGCCCTCACGTTAGAGTACATACGTCTGTATTATGGAAACTAAGTGCACTTTACGGTGCAATCACGTCAATATCGTACGTAACTTTCGTTATTGCATTCCTCCGGGGTCGAGTAATGCTTCAATATAGCTTGCTGAATTATAGGAATACAAATGTAATGTTTATTAGACTGCTACAAAAACGGAGCCAACACTGGAACCACAGACGTTAATCTGATATGACGCCTGTATCATAGGATTACATATGTAGTTTTTATTGCTTTCTTGTAAAATTAGATAGCCAGCACCACAACCACAATTGACGTTGCACCGCCATTACGCCTGAAGAGGCTGTTTTTCCAAACCAGTTTATAGACCTGGCGTGGCTCCGTGGTAGAACACCTGATTGCCACACAGAATGCTTGGGTTCGACTCCTCCTGGGATCCTAATTTTTATTCTTTCAATTTGTCTGGTCAATGCTACCGATTTCGGTTTTTTCTTAACGCTGTCTCATTTAAATTGCCAATGTCTGTTCTCGCCGTTCCTGGGTAGATATAAACTGTCAATCACCTGTGGCGCATACCCGTACACCGCGGCCCGTGGTAAACGAGTATGGGCTACACATGCCTGGAGGAAAGGGTTTGACGACGTAGGCGACAGTATTTTTACGTTATTCATGCCATGACCCGACAGTCATATTCGTCAAATCCTCTTACCCTCCCATGCCAACTTCGGTCTACACCAAGTTAAGGAGGCGATCATGAGAGCACCCAGACGTAGGCGGCTAGATGGATAGATACGTAGCTGAAAACGCTCAAAGTGCCAAAAGTTTGCTAAGAAATGCTTCGCATTTAAAACGTGAACTCTATGCAATTTCCTGCACTGCCATGGGACGCTACATTTACGCGCAGCGGGGAGTGCCCGACGCTTTGCTAAAACTGTGAAACACTACCCGTAAAGCTGCAACATCGCAGCAATCCAAGAGACCTAGTGATCTTCAGCATCTTTGAATAACAAGGGCACGCCTTGAGTGCTTTGCAACGCACCCCCCTACCCACGCTGCGCGAAGAACGAAACTGAAACTGTCGCGTGGCGAGGAAATCGCAGAAAAAAATCTGTTGTTCGCTAGCTAACGCAATCCAGTGCGAAGTCTGCACTTCCCATCATATTCCCATGGTGGCTTAACTATCGCAGCGCCAGTTCCCTCTCTAGGTTATTGTATCAAACTCTGATATACACCATTTACCGCTGGCGGTACGTACATCTCGGAGGAGCGTCTTCTCTCTCACGCAATGCTGCTACATTTTCTTTCAATTTGGAAACTGCCCTTGAGACGTGCACTAAAAAGTGGCCCCTTTTAATATACGCACTCGCGAGGTCAAACAAAAAAAAAGAAAGAACGCCGGGCACACCTTTAGGCTCACCTTGCGTCAGACGCCACCGCGTGACAGGAGAGGCAGATGGGTGACTCCAAGCGCCGAAGTTTAAAAGGAAAAGGAATATCTAAGAGCGCCGGGTTCTGCATAGTCCACACTTCCAGCGCGCTGCTCAAACACAGCGACGTAGCAACTGTGACAGTTGTTAGTTGGCGCTTGCCTTGTGTATACCTGTGCGTTCTTTTCGAGTGTCGTCCTTTGTGCTTCAGCAGCGCGCTACAAGTTTCGAGCTGCTTGTCGTTCTTCGTGTGACGTTCCAAGTTCTTGCTATCACATTCATTTCTTCGCCCTTGCGGCGAAACTGTCACTTCTTTTTGGTAACTAGCTTTTTTCTTCAGATATGATTTTTTTTCGCCTATTTCCCATTCAGTTACGGCAGGCTACTGCTGTCGCCAGCGAGACATGGCACTACGTGCCCATGTACCCAAATCCTGGTCATGAGCGACCTTCGTGCTGTCTATCGCTTTAACGCAAACTTAGCGGTGAGAAGACAGCCGTACAAAAATATGAGCTCTCTGCTAATGCTTGTCAAAATAGCCTGCGCGCGACCGCGCCCGGTCGATCAAAGTAGGGACTTCACGCAGGGGGTGACTTAATCATAATAATTTTTGCGGCTTAGTGGGCCAAAACCACGATATGATCACGAGGAACGCCGTAGTGGGAGACTCCGGATCAATTTGCACCACCCGGGGTTCTTTAAGGCGCACACAAATCTAAGTACGCGGGTGTTACTCCATTTCGCCTCCATCGGAATGCGGCCGCTGGGGCTGGGCATCGATCCCGCGACACTGTGCGTATCAGCGCAGCACACCAGCCTGCTAAGCTGCTGCGGCGAATTAAGTGGTCATTTATGCTCACAGTAAACAGCACGAAAAAAAATTGTCCATTAAGCGATCAAGTGATTCAAGAGATCGCTTAACCCGGTGGATTTTAAAAGCTGAAGCGCGTTTTCATTTGTGGCTCTTCGGGCGTAAGGATGTCGACTACAGACAGGTAATTTAGAAGGAGTGAAAGAGATTTAGCCGCCTTTATGAACGTAAATTCTTATCCAAAGCTGGAATGACGCTATGCGCAAACATTAGAAGAAGAAAAAAAGACCCTCGAATAGTCTTGTACTATTCTCGTTTATGGGTGGCGTCAACATTTACATTTGACTGCGATTGTAGCCGACAAGAGGAGTCTTAGCAAAACTTGACTTTACTACACACTGAAAAATGGTCTTACTTAGCATACGGTGCGGGAAAAATGCGAGTGAATAAAGCACGGCTTCAATAAAAAGCTCACTGCAGTGGGCGTAGTAGTCAGCTTACTTTGTGGCCCTCCGATCGGGAAACGATCTGTGGCCAAGTGGCGTCCCTCCTTGGAGAGCACGGGCAGCTGGCATGGCACTTGCGCACTCACCTCGTTCATAAGCCGCGACACCGACTCTGCGACAAAAGGAGTTTGTTGTAATGCGACACAGGAGGAACTGCGAGCAAGCGTTATAAATAGATCGCGCTTACGGTAACCAAATTGTATTTTGTGCGTGCACCCCTCTTGACGAACTTGGGCTCCCTGAGAACGTACCACACCACAGCTACATTACTCAGTATTCCTGTCGTCTTCATTGTTATCTACAGTCTAGCTTATGTCCACTTCAGGGTGAAGGTCTTTGCAGTGATCTCCAGTCCATCTTTTCCGGCCACGCGAGCTGATTACAGTTCATGCCTGTGAGTTTCTGAATTTCGTCGCTCCACCTAAGCCTTTGTCGTACTGGGCCTCGCTTGCCAGCCCTACGTATATCCCTACTGCTCATTGGTTGTCTGTCCCCATGCCGTTACCTGCCGAAGTCCATATTTTCTCTTAATATCAACCAATCTATCTGCTATTCCTGTATCCGTTGTCTTCCTTTCTCCTACTGTTATTCGTATAATTTTTCGTCCTATCGCACGCTTTGTGGTTTTCAACTTATTCTCGATCCTCTTTCTTACGCTCCAAGTTTCTGTCCCGTATGTTAGAACTGGCAAAATTCCATGCACGTACACTTTCCAATCGTCGCAATGGTTGTAGATGCAATGGTTGCATTGTGGCTATGTTAAGTTGCCGGTCATGATTTGGGAATGTGTGTGCCGCTAGCGTTCCAGTTCACCGCTATTCTTCGATGAATTTCCTTCGCTTGAGTGAGGGAATACAGAAAAGGCAGAGGGGTTACCTAGACTTTGTCTAATTCGCTACTCTGCACGTGGAGATAAAAATGAGGGGAAAAGGAGAAAGGTAGAAGACGTGAGTGCACTCAATTTACAATACAGGCGGCCTACAGGCGGTCACTAAATCATTGGTCTCCAAGAACTGCACAAGGGCTCGTACGGCTTTATGGGCTGATGAGCCGTGAGGCCAGGCTCCCAAGATTTTTTATTCAGAAAATGGCTGACCATTAAGTCTGCTAAGACCCACTGGAGGGTCTGACGATGTTGGTCGAATTGGGAACAGCGGCACAAAAGGTAACCATAGTTTCTTCACATTTGCAGTTGGCGCGCATGGCTGAATCCGCCATTTCAATGCGATATCTGTACCAGCTGTGAATGCTACGCCGACGCGCAGCCGAAACAGAATTGGGACGTGACGTCCAGAAACGTTTGTTGGCTGTAGCAGCTGTAATAACGTATCGAAGTCGCCCCGCCACGGTGGTTTAGTGGTTATGGCGCTCGACTGCTGACCCGAAGGTCGCGGGATCGAATCCCGGCCGCGGCGGCTGCATTTTCGGTGGAGGCAAAAATGTTTGAGGCCCGTGTACTTAGATTTAGGTGCACGGTAAAGAACCCCAGGTGGTCGAAATTTCCGGAGCCCTCCACTACAGCGTCTCTCATAATCATATCGTTGTTTTGGGACGTTAAACCCCAGATATTATAATTAATGTATCGAAGTTGTATAGGCGATGGTTGCTGTTTAGCAGATAATTCCAGACATATCGTGGCACTATGCGCCTTGTGGCGAACTTCTCTTGCAGCATCTACTGTTGATAAATGTACGAGTATTGCCGGCACAGCATCTAGTGCACATCGAGCTGCGACATCGGCGAGGTGGTTACCACTGATAACACAATCTGCGGCCCGATATTCTAAAATTACATGTCTGTCCCCCGCCAACAAGGACACGACAATTTTTGTTGATATGGGACACCAACTGATCGCAGTTCCCACGTCACAGGCATCGCACGTTTTCAAGTGCTGCCTCGAAGTCGCAGATTATACCCTAATAACTAGGGATTTCTTGTATAATAAATTCCACTGCGGCTCGAAGAGTGGTGACTTCGGAATTCGTACATGGCATGACGTTTAAGGTCTTGAGGTTGACGACGACCGATCGAGACGGTACAAGAAATGCGCCCGACACACTCCCTGTTACCGAACCGTCAGTGTAAACATGAATTCGGTTACCGTACGACGTATATAAAAGGCGCGATGTAACCTGCCTGAGAGCCGTAGATGATAGGTTAGCTTTTTGTATAATCTTGGAACTTCAAGGTACACAGTTGGTCTTTTACCCACCACACAGGACGTAGCGTTCTTGTCGCGGGCGAGAATTCCAACGAGATAGAGAGCGGGTGAACTGCAAAAACTTTTGAAACAGCGGTCCTCGGTATTTTTTTCTCTCAAGTTATCGAGAAGGTGGTCGGGAGCTCTAAGTGGCGAATATGGCCCGAAGTGTGTGTCCACAGTTATATATGCCCTGTCCGAGTAACCCTTCTCGAAGATAATTATTGCTACGATTGAAGCGCACCGAGGTAGTTCGAAACATAAATGAAGGACTTAGCTTTTAATGCTTTGCAAGACCGGGATGTTACTTTTACCAACGTTAGAAAGGAATGGCGCCCTATGTCGCTAGTTAGACAGAAAGAAGCGTCTTCTATTTCCTCATTTCTTCTACGTCTAATAAATAGCCACTTATATATATATATTTACCTAGAAGAACGCTCAGTATAGATGAAGGAGAGATGTCGCGGATGTGCTCCACGTTTTAGCGCCTAAAACTCTCCGTACGTTTGTAAGAAGGGTGAGCCTCTTCTTTAAGCGTGAGATGTGGGCACTCCACAAAATATCTCTGTCAATAATAATGCCAAGGAATCAGGTGTTCCTGTGTACCAAATCTTTGTGTTTTCTATGAAAGGCTCCCTTGTTAGTAGCTGACCCTGATATGCATACTTCTGTCAGAAGTCTGGGATCCGGTTGTCAGTCGCGAATTCTCGTTCTGTCGCCGAGCCTAATAATGGAATGAAATAATTCTATTTGGGTGCGTTTTGTTCTCAGGTGACTCTTCTTGTAAACTTAAGAATCTGGCTTTACTGGGGAGGGAAGCCCTGCGCTTGTGTCGGGGACTCCTTAGGTTTGTAGAAAATAACGTCATGCAACAGGAAGCGTGCCTGCCAATATTGCCTCGTCGATTCCCCATCCTAACGATGCAGACAATTATAAAGTTTTATAGCTATCCATGAAGACGTCCTGAATACGCCTTTATTACTGGTGCAGACTCATCTTTTCTTGCTCATTGGCCATGTTGTCGCACATCACGGATTCCTTTTGTTCAAAAGCAACTGGATAGTCTGAATGTGAAAACTCGAGAAATTATTGCATAAAACGAATCAAATAGGAGCATTAAGGTACAGTATGACGAAGTTTTCCCCCTATAACCCTAATTCCTCATTCTAGTTCGTAAATGACCGGCTGCAAGATGACCTTGCACGAGTACAAACAAGTAATAGCCACTGACAATTCAGTAACTGAAGAAAAGACAGGCGTAGGCCTTTCCTTGCTTTCGCTTGGTAGGTCATTTTCATTAGGAGCGCTATAATTCACTTCCATTTTGAAACCGACCTTTTGGATGCTGTGTAAGCCAACGTTTCTCAAAATACTTCTATAAACGTTGGCGTAAGCTACTTTTGAATGGACATTGTGCGGTTATTATAACAAGACTCCCGCTCAATTTGTAAGGCACTTACGAATTCACCAAATTCACCAGCCTTCAACGGGCCATGAACCACTACTCCAAGTAATCATCGATTGACCTCACTATCGGAGTTTATTGCCTCACGAATCGACCGCCGCAAATATTTCTCGAATTCGTCAAGAATTAGCGGAGTTGCAGTGGTTTGTCGCATGCTTTAAGCGCTTCATCTCTTCTCTCGTCCCGACGAGCGCGCTAGAAGCTAAGCTGGAAGGGCTGGCGCGGGGAAAGAAGTTACGTCAGCGCGTCATGAGCGTGCGAGATGGAACGCGATCGCTCTCTCCCGTTGTAATTCCTACGCGCGAGTGTGGCTCACTGTGTAATGTTGATAGACTATGGAGCACTGCACCGGCACGTGGCGGTACGCCGTGGCAAGAAGCGTATTTGATCCAAATATATGCTCTTGATTTATATGTCGGCTGTTAGCCAATAGCATGCTATCCGTTGTTCACGTCAAACAGTAGGCGCCTGTAGCTTTGAAGAAAGTGAGCAAAGGCCTCTGTGTGAAAGGAGGGCGCCTGAGACAATGGCAACTTTTCTCACCGCTTGTAAAGTCTCTTTTCCGCGCACGACTGCAAGGTTTGGCTGAGATGTTCATGTCGTTGTCTATGTGTTTTCTCACCAAGCCCGAGTAGCGGTTCATGGCCCCTTTAGGGACATTCCTTACTAGTTCCTCCACAGCTAAATCTCCTAAAATTATTATGGGTACCGGGCCCCTGCGAATTACAAATAAATGAAATGGCCAACTGATTAGCGCGAGCATCACTGATTGAACTAATAATTTCGGTACTTTGAATAGCGGCTAGTATAACTGCCATCAGATATCGAATTTTAGTTCGTAGAACCTTCATTGAAAGGATAACAACATGGACAGAATTTCATCACTTAGAACTTCCGTCGAAAATCCAGTGGTGTCAAACTGGACGATCGCACCATGTTAAACCTATATTCACCCATGTACTGGCCTCGCGATATCGCCCCTGTACCAATTCTGCTTGGACATACAATCAACAGGTCATTATTTTTGTCATGTCGCCGCCATTCGTACACCTTCTGTGCTTCCCTTGGCGCGTTCAAGCGTCTCCAAGTGTAAGTCTGAGGTCTTTGTTCAATAATGAAACATGCGTTTAGCATATTGGATAACCCTTTGTTTTCAGTGCACCGTACCTCGATAAGCGCATTACTCCGAGTCGTAAAAACTACCATCGCGATGTTTTATCGCTCAGCTTGTCCACTCACCGAGAAATTCTGTTTGCTGACTCTCGACCCAGTTGGTGACCTTGAGTACAAATCCATGCGGGTACCTCTCCCATTGAGGGTCATCCCTAGCCAGCTGGAATAGACCGATTGAAGAATAATTCATAGCTATTCGATATTTAGAGTAGCAATTGTTGTGCTTCGATGCTTCATAGCCCGCTAGTGAAACGAGTCATCCTGCGTCGTCGAGGCGACGTCGCACGTGCTGAGGAGAAGAAAACAACGAGGTGGTGATTTCAAGGTGGAAGCCTAAAAAAATATCTGTTTGAAGGTCGTGTGAGCTCCAAAAAATTGGATCCAAGAAAAAAAAGAGAGAGAGGCAAGCGCGCCAGCCACGCGTTCACTTCGTCCACTTCGTCTTCGCGGCGTCATGTGGGTGAGAAATAAAAATTCACGTGAGCACGCGAGCTGCGCGTCTACTTCATCCAGTTTCTCTTCATCCGTCGCGCGTCTACTTCATCCTTGCGCGATTCGCGTGAACAGCGCAGTAGGGCCCTTCAGCAGGGTGAGAGGCTTGCTCCCCACGGGTCCTGAGGCGATGGCTCAAGACAAGCACGGGCTGTATAGGCACGAGCGGAGGGACGGGGGGAGGGGGGGGGGGGGTGAATGACTTGCGTTCTCTTTTAGTCGGGGCCACCGCGGCCGACGCCGGGCGCAATTTGGCTGCTTCTGCTCTCTGAGCTGTGGGCTTCAAACGATGCTAGCTAACACTGCAATTTGGAAGGCCTCTCCCATATCTCATACATGGGTCAATTCTGAAGGAGATTTGACGTCAGAATTCAATAAACGTATCGATGCCGATCTCCAAAACGACTAAAATCTGAATACGCCGATTGGGCAACATACTTTTTTTTCCACGGTTATGTTTCAGCACATGCTGACCGCACGGGGTGCTTCACGAGAAGAAAAATGCTTCAAACCAATCACGTGTGTATCTCACATGAATAAAGCGTTAATAATATCATGGGCGAGAAAATAATGCGAGTACCATTTAGCAATATCATAAAACTTTATTTCTTGCGAAGCGCGAAATAACGGCTAAAGCGCTAAACACGCTGACCTGATGCCTGGCAACGCTTAGCTGACGAGACAGGAAATGCCCACATTGACTTCTTGTACGGAAACGATTGTCATGGTCGACCGCATCTGTTCATCATCGACCCGACTTGCTCACCTTCAATAAGGAGAACAGTTGCTCGCACGAGGAGGTACTTCAAAACATGGCGACGGACCTAGCAGCCTGTCGACGTAGCGCCAGGCCGTGGCGGGCCGCTAGCGAAACGTCCGCGGACGGCGTGTTTGAGACCCCTGTCTTAAAGATATAGGCCAAGTTCACGGGGCGTTGAACGCCCGCCGTGTCTGCGCCTTACGACAACGATAATCTGCAAGGTCGGCAATAGTATACGCAGTTGCACAGAGCAATCTTAAGGCGTCGTCTGATGCGCTTCAAGATGGCGAAACCTTTGTTATCTGCGCACCGCGACCGCGCACGGTATTACACGGGAACATAACTAAACTGTAGTTTTTAGATGCGAAGCAGCTTTTTCTCGGGGCTGTGTCCGTCCTTCCATCGGCGACCGTCCGCTCGGAAACCGCGTGTGCTGCCACGCGCTAGCGCGTTCGGGCCTGGGTAAGGGGCTGGGTAAGACGCTGTGGCCTCTCCTCCTTACTCTCTCATGAACCATGTGTGCTGGCACGCGCTAGCGCGTTCGGGCCTGTGTAAGGGGCTGGGTAAGACGCTGTGGCCTCTCCTCCTTACACTCTCATGAACCATCTGTGCTGGCACGCGCTAGCGTGTTCGGGCCTGTGTAAGGGGCTGGGTAAGACGCTGTGGCCTCTCCTCCTTACACTCTCATGAACCATATGTGCTGGCACGCGCTATCGCGTTCGGGCCTGTGTAAGGGGCTGGGTAAGACGCTGTGACCCCCTTACACTCTCTCAGCAATCATGTGATGGCGTCGGGGAACGAGACTCTGCAGAAGATTACAGCGCACGAAAAAACACGGACAAAGGAAGACGTGAAACAGAAGACGTGACCCACATAGCGCCTGTGTGTGTCACGTCTTCCTTTGTCCGTGTTTTTTCGTGCGCTGTAATCTTCAGTATGACATACCAACACGCCCAAAACGCCACGTTACTGAGATTCTGCAGACGCGAGATAAACCCACGTGCTCCCACGCGGCGTGCTCCAAGAAGAGTTCGAGACGAGTAAAAGCAACAGCAACTACAGTTGCTGTTGCTGTTACTACATGGTGTGCTCCACTTGCAAGGACGCGTCAACATCGGACAAGGTGTCCGTGATGAACGGAACTTTAAGTCGACCCATGCGCTGCTTCGCATCCCCACATGGTTCCCTTTAGTGGGAGATGGTGTAATATTTTTCCCCCAAATTCTAACGCTTGCGCGCGACAGCAGGGCCGCCAGTGTTATTCGCGCGCAAGTTGTCCACTACGCTGCTTTTTTTTTTTCGCTTCTTATTTTATAGAAGAGAACAACCCAGGCACTACCTGAAAAAAATTCCGACAGATCGCACGTATTAGAAGCGTATTGTGGGAATCGATTTCATGCAAAGCATAATAATATTATCTGGTTTAACGCCCCAAAACCACGATATGATTACGAGAGACGCCGTAGTGGAGGGCTCCGGAAATTTAGACCACCTGGGGTTCTTTAACGTGCACCTAAATCTAGGTACATAGGCCTCAAACATTTTCGCTTCCATCGAAAATGCAGCCGCCACGGCGGTGATTCGGTCCTGCGACCTTCGGGTCAGCAGTCGAGCGCCATAACCACTAGACCACCGTGGCGGGGCTTCATGCGAAGCATTCAACGAGTCAACGTCTTATGCCGTGTTTATTTATTTTTTATTTTTTTTATTTGAGGCAAGTGCTACGAGCTGGACCGACGTCTTTGTGTAAATTGAGTAGTTGCCGGCGTGTGAAGGTCTTACCACGCACTTACTTCAAGCTCACTGGCGCCTAAAGGGTAGGTCATGGTCCGATGCACGATCGCTAGACACGTTAAAGCCCATACGCCAGTTTTATCGAAGCTAAGTGCACGCTACGGTGCGATGAGGTGCGTAATGCTCTGGGTCGTTGGCGTATTGCGCTGGGGTCGAGCAACGGTTGTATATTGCGTGCTGAGTTATAGGAGTACGCATGTAATGCTTGCTAAATTGTTACCAAAGCAGTTAGCCAACACTGCAACCACAATCGACGTTGCCCTTGTACGACTTTTACGTGCAAAACTTCCGGCGAATGCCTTGCTGACGAATACTCGGATTCAGAAATGCGTGATGGTTATGTCGAATCAGCTCAAAGGAGCTGGGGAACGAAAAGAAGGGCATTTTTCCGCAGCTCTTTCCAGCACTGGTGCGGCTCCGTGGCAGGATACTGCCACGCAGAATGTCTGGGTTCGATTCCGATTCGAACGGAGAATATTATTTTTCTTCCATGCGGGTATTTCACTCGTTGACAACGCCTCCGATACCGGTGGTGGCGGTAGAAAACTTCTATTTCCAATAATTAACCAGATAGTTGCTGCATGATACTATCGCATGCTTCAATGGCCAGACCCTATTCCGGGAAGCTAATGGCCGCTGCCCGAGTGCGAGCCACCAAGAAGCGTTGCGAATACAAAGTAGAGCAGCCGAGCATGTAGTCCTCCCAAGCCTTTCTAATTGGAATGGGTGATGAGAAAGGAAGTAGGTAGGCGCGCCACGAGGCTACGACGTGGTAGGTAACAGCGTTTTGTACAAAAGGACTGTGAGACTGTCCATCACCTGTGGCGCATGATGATGATGATGAGTAAACTTTAATTTGGTCGATAGAAGACGCAAAGTAGACTTCGCACATACCCGCATACCACGGGCCGCGGTAAGTGGGTATGTGCCACACGTAACCGTTGGAAATGATTTTATGACGTTCGCGACCGGAAAGTTGGTAACATCAAGTTAATAAGTTAAGGCTCTGTTAAGGCTCTGTTAGGGCTCCCTGTTGAGGCCCTGTTAAGGCTTCTGTTAAGTTAAGGCGTTCTCCGTACCTAGATAGATAGCTCGATAGATCGATAGATAGATAGATAGATAGATAGATAGATAGATAGATAGATAGATAGATAGTAGATAGATAGATAGATTAGCTAGATCGATAGATAGATAGAAGATAGATAGATAGATAGATAGATAAGATAGATAGATAGATAGATAGATAGATAGATGAAAGTGCCCTTTTGTTGACAAAAAAATGATTCGCATTAAAATACCACAACTACCACGTGCCTGGCGGCTTCCTTGAGAAAGTCATGACGCAACAGATGGGTGCAGGGGCGTAGCCAGAAATTTTTTTCGGGGGGGGGGGTTCAACCATACTTTATGTATGTTCGTGCGTGCGTTTGTATGTGTGCGTGTATATATGCGCAAGCAAAATTGAAAAATTTCGGGGGGGGTTTGAACCCCCCAGCCCCCCCCCCCCCCCTTGGCTACGCCCCTGGATGGGTGATAGCTTGAATAAGCAACTGAAAAGGCTGAAACAGCCTATCATTAGCCTGATGGCAAGCTGACCTTTCTAAGTGAAAGATATCCTGCGCTACGTAAAACTGGATGCCAGGAGGATGATACCTAGCATCAGCAGAGACGAGAGGAAATCAGTGCCAAGCGTTCCGAATTTGCACTGGTTTGGCATCGCCTGGAAAAGATTACGGCTAAATATGGCACGATGGCGTATGCACTTCTCAGCAAAACTAAATTAGGTATATGGTTTGTGCAGCTGTGGATAATGCGGACTCGGAGCTCTGCAAAAAAGATCGATGTGCAAGATGTTAAACACCAAAAATGAATGACGTTGTGGTCGGGTGCGTATACATTGACCGTAAAGAGACGGCTTAGCGGACGACGCTTAAACTGGAGATTTCTTGTATGCTGCGCATTTTACTGTCGATGTCGCATATTATGCCCGTTCTAAGGTGTTGACGCTGCGCGCGGTCGACTGCTCGCGCGATATGGTTAATGGGCGAGGCTGCATGGTCCCTTCCGACTACCTGTGCTTTATTTAGATTGGTTTTCTGCGTTATAAGCTGAGTGGAGCTCAAAATGAAGCTTTATTCCCCTCGCACCTAAGCACTTTTGCACGTGCTCTTGTGCACATGCCGTGAGGCTAAATGAACTGAAACTTAAACCCAGATGGCCCGTTTCAGTTCAAGGTTTATTTGTGCTTGGCTAGGCAGCTGCTACATTCCGGCTTTTGACAGGCAGTGATGGCTGGCTTGAAAGAGGTGGGTGGAAGATCTGTCACGTTAATCTCGATCAGGTCGTCCTTCTTGCCACGAATTTCGACTAGCAACTTAGCCTTCGTGCTTAGGGACAGTCAGAGAACTCACCGCGCTGAAGCAGTGTAGATATTACGGCTCTCTTGATTACGACTAACGTTACTGTGAAGGAATTTCCTTTCAATTTGCTTGCTTTTGTTGTAGGACATCGGGTGCCAAGATTGACGAAACAGCTGCGTAAGAAAAGCCAGCATGTGACCTAGATGAATCTGTATCAAGAAAATTCCGGACAAGAATATCTTCATCAGTGTTCTCAAAAAGTTGAGCAATATGTATGGTGGAGGCGTACGTAATTTAGAGCTTCAATGAATCACGTGTCAACATTAGCAACACACTCCTCCAGTATAGTGCCAAGGTTAGTGGAGCCAGTAGATTATAATTAAGATCATATTCAGCTTATAGACACTGCACAAGAACGTGGAGAACGGACAGCGTATCGCTGCATTTTTGCGTACAGGAGTATCACTACAGTCAACAACATCTGCGTGCCGAACGTGTGCATTATTCTGAGTTTACAGAAATCTACGTCGGTTTGCCGCTGTTGCCAAATTGGTGATGGAGATCTGAGCTGTGCTTTGGCTAGATCTGCTTTATAGGTTTCTGCATCCTCCAAATTTCGCCACTGGTGCCTCTATATTTTAAGCAAGGCTTGCAATGACTAGCTGAAGAATGACTGCTGCAAGCTCTTGTCGACCTAACAGCTTCATCGACGAGCGCACTGCCCTCAACAGCATAGGGTAGCATGCGGTTGAGACTAAAGTCCCTAGAATTTTAGAAAAAAAAATCTATGGGACTTCAGTTGAGACATGCATGCTGTGTCTGGGATTGTGATCGTAAAGCAGTCGACAAAGGTGTCGCTCAAGGGTCGATACTTAGATCTCCAATATTCCTAATTTCCATAAATTGTGTTACTGTGAAGTGAACCTATCATGCCACGAACCCTTTTGTATGCAGATAATGCTATTATAGTTAATAAAAAGAGCGAACTGAGCATTGATTTGTAAGATCATGAGCGTTGTAAAAATAAGGATTTAACAACGATAACAAATAAAACACAGTTTGTTGTTGTCTTTCGTTGAATTGATAACACTTTTTAATGCACTCCTGTCATTTCTGTCAACCGCGACTTCATACCCTGCACTACGCAGAGAACATTTCTGGGCGTTCTTCTTGACGCACACTTCTCATACTCCCAGCGAAATTTTCAATAGAGTGTTATCCTGAACACAAATTCCGTGTTCTGTTGTGTGGGCCTGTTTCACACATTTACAGATGATGGCTAATGGTAAAGTAATAATAAATAAAGCGAGGCCACATTTTAATTAACTATCCTATTCAGTGTCTACTTCACTCTCATTCACAGTGTCACAAACGAGTGCTCGAACCGCCTGCGGTTAACCTTGACAGAGCGCGCGCGCATCGAAAACACAATTATCAAAAGGCGCCGAAAGCGCGCCACCTCACCCGCTCTTGAGAAGGCGCCCGCCGAGACAGCTAACAACCGCGCAAGATGTGGAAACACCTGGAAATTAATGCGACCAGAGCCGACGCGTCCGCCGCGGCTGGACGAATGTGCGAGAAGTAACTCGCTCTTTCTCAAGCCTTCGCTGTGCTGCGCACAGAAAAGTCCTGTCGAAACATCTCTAACCCGGGCGCGATGCGCTGGTGCACTGTTGGGGCAAACTATAGATGGGGCCCTGCGCCACTGTTCTCTCTGCGTTTGTACGATTTGAGTTCACGCGCAACTGCACTAACACATTCATTCTCTGCAGTCAAAGTAATCGCGAATGCACAAAATTCATCACAAGCGTGTCAACAGCCCGGCGGCGTGAGGGAGCGCATACACGCGTGACATTTTTTTCGAAGTATCGATGAACCCTCTACGTGTGTGCAAGAGAATGCGCGCACAAATGTGTGTGGCCTTTGTTATGGGTAACTAGCGATGCACACACTACGTGTTTGTGAAGGAACATCCGCGCGGCGTGGTCACGCCATCTCTCGGAAACGGCGAGAAAACCGCGGCGCACCATCGCAACACCTCCAAGAGATGGTGCGACCACACCGCGCGCCCGTATCTCTCGGAGACGGCGGCAACAACAGTAGACGTGATAGTGTAGTCGGGCCATGTTCGTATCGCCTTCCCAATCGTCAGCCTGCCTTCGCTTCTCGGTGGAGACCTAAACCGTTCCGCAAAGAAAGCTGAAGTGCAGACGCCCTCCGGCTCATATCTTTACTTGCACCTACCTCGAGTTTTCGCTCACGGACAACGCTGCTTTTTGGCTCACAACCAAAGACGCCGCCGCCGACACCGGAATTTCTGCGAAACGAGCTCTTTAGCGCTATCGCGTTAAAAAAAGCGGCATACGCATGTACCCACTGTACCCGCTGTACCCAATTCAGTGAAATCAATTCCCACAGTGCCTGGGATCCACCGGATTTTTTTTAGTTTTATATATTAACACCTACGAGTTTTATGCCGGGATCCACCCGGAATTCAGTTAAATATGTCCGTCACGGAAATGACGGCGAAAGAATAGACACGGTCACATGGCAAAGTCAAAAAAAAACGGGAGTCGAACCCACAACCTCTCGGTCCACGACAACAGATGCCGAGCACGCTATCCACTGCGCCGCGGTGAAACACTCTCGAGGCTTTACAAACGCGCCTTTTACATCTTCGACTTCGGGGCCGGGCAGTATCGCGATACAAGAGTATCGCGATAGTATTTCAGAGATACTTTTGAGTATCTGTATTTCTGTATAGAGATACATTAGAAAAATGTATTTGTATCTCAATGGTGAAATACATTTACGATGTATCGCCTGTATCGCGATACTATGCAGGACACGGGTATCTCGTTACATTGTTTTTTTTGTGTCGGAAATGAATTGAGGCGTGTTTCCAATGGGGGAATGCCGTTTCTTTTTCTTGTTTGTGCCAAGACAAGCAAAGGCGCGCCGCCGGTCGCCGACAGATGGGGCGGCGATGGTTTCCCCTCAAGCACAGAATGGTCGATGTGGTAAAGCGCGCGACGCCGCAGACGGCAGAATCGCGGCGGCAGTGTTGTCGGCCTCTGCCGACGAAAGTCACTGTCTCTCAAGGTCAGTGCAGCACGCCTACTTTTTTTGCGGGTGGCAAGCCATTACTTCGCGACCCCCCGCGCGGATACCGCCTTGGAACAGGCGTTGCAATGCTTCGCGTGCGTTCAGTTTTCAAAGCGGCGGCACTTCCAAAAGCAGTTCCCGTAGTCGCGGCGGAAGTGACTAGAAGATGGCTATATTTGACGCGCTTTAAGCCACCTCTCCAATGTCAGGGTGCGTTCCTAATTGATTGCATGCGTGAAACGGTCTTTTGTAGTAGCACGCTCCCCCACCGCCGGAGCCGACTTCGCCTGTTGCGGCTTTCTGAAATGGGTGCTGGTAGCGTCGGTGGTGGTGAAAGCTTCATTGAAGCCGACAGGGTCAGACGGCTGAGGATTCCGAAGATGGGGACCGACTTGGGATTCTGAACAGTCAGAACAACCGAAGTGAGGGCGGAAGTGTTTCGGTATCTAGATGACCCGAGAAGAGATATCGCCACGCTGCAGGGCAATCCGGCTATGAAGGCGGTATTTATTCACTATAACACGTATTTGTGCTCGCCTTCAGCGGTCGACAGACTTTTTCTTTCGTGAGTCTTGTGCTGAGGCTGAACCGACGCTGTTAGAAGA